>NW_021636842.1:0-171800 GCF_004799145.2 Neltuma alba
TTTTATTGAGAATTTAAGTTAGAATTCTTTAAAAATCCTAAAAAAAAAACATAAAAAGATAGAAATAAGGTCAAGGAACTATATTTGAGCCCAGAGGAATTATGGGAAGGAAAATAAATAAATATAGAATTTTCTATATTTACAAGGATTTTTGGTTACATCGAGTAAGAGTAACCAAAAGTTTATTATGAAAAATATTTAGAGCCTTAATAATTCTTAAAAAAATATGAAAAATTACCTTGGAGAATTGTAATAATTTATAAAACTATTCTGGACTTCAATTAATGAGGAGGTTGGCTTTAATAATATTTAAAGCATAATTATCATTGGCAAAGAGCCGATTTTGGAAAAACGGAACTAAGAGAATTCCTAAGGGAATTAAATTTTAAGAAAAATCATGAAACTTTTCTACACTAAGAGAAGGCTAAAGGTAGATTGAGATGAATTTTCTGAGATAGTAAAATTGATAGGATACAGAAAAAAGTCATTCGACACTATACTGGTACTCAGTATGATTCAAGGATAACCAGGGAAGTGAAAATTTGGCCAAAATCCCCAGCCCATTAGGCCTATAATTCACACCTAAATTGGCCCAAAATAGGGGGAAATAATTAAATAGAAAATAAAAAAAGAAAATAGTTTCTAGAAGAAAAAAGAAGAATAACCTTCTTGATTTTTACTTGGCTAAGAAGATACCACTTGTCAAGTTATGAATAGAGAGGATTTTATGCCACTAGTCAAGCCAAGATTGGAGAGGATTTTGACTTTGGAAAATTCAATTTCAATTGGATTTATTTTCAAAGTGAAAATTAAGTAAGATTGCATAGGAAGTTGACACCTAAGTATGGTAATTTGGATTAACTTGGAAAGCAAATGGCTAAAGCTTGGCTTATAAATAGCACTCCCACCCCTCACATTTTGGCCAAGAAGAGAACTATAGGGGATGTTATGTTGCTTTTGAGTTTAGAGAGAGAAAGTTCACCTAAGATCAAGAAATCATTAACATAAGCTCCTAAGCTTTTGTGATTAATTATGTGCTGTTTATGTGTCATTTTATGTTGATTTGGATTGCCATTTTCTAAGGGAAAATGCTGCCAAAATTTTGAAAAACTTGAAGAGAATTGATCCAGGGTTTAAAACATAGATTAAATACTTAAAAAGGATAGGATTTGATTGAGTTTTGGAAAGAAAATCCAACCCTATGATTAATGATTCAATTCTGCCAAAGAGAGAAAATGGGCTTAGAGTTGGATTCAATTCAATTTGATGCTTTCAGTGTGTTTAAATGATGAAATACTATAGGGAAACACCAAGAAAGGAAGCTTGGAAGTATTAAAATTGAAAATAAAAATTTTGATTTCCAAGAGCACCCTATTCGGCCAAAGCAAGAACAATAGAGGGAATTGGATTTTTATAAATCTAAGTGGATATTTGAGTTCTACATGAAAAGTTATGTAAAAATAGCCCAAGAGATTTAGAGAATCAAAGTTGTAAGTAATAACCCAAAAATCAAAGAAAAGAGGTTTAAGGGTTATGTGATTAATGTTTTGGATGAAATTATAAATGGTAGTGTCCTATTACATTATCAATAGGCCTAGCATCCAAAGAGAAGAAGAATTTCTTAAGAGAGGAAGAGCTTAAAGGAAAGGATAAAGCTTGAAAGAGGTCGTTAGAATTTACTTTCTAAATGTTATCACTACTAGAAAAAAGACTTTTGACATTGCCAAATAATGGCAGTTAAGAAGAAAAATGCCGTGGAAAAAAAGACAGTGGCATATTTGTAAACAAGTGCTGTGATGGTTGATTTTTCACAGCGGTTATTTAGAAAACTGTCGTGAAAAGTGTTTTGAACGGCGGTTATTTAAATAACCCTATCACGGGTTCAATTTCTTTTATTTTCACAATTTCGTTTCAGTATTCCGTGGTCCCCCTCTGTCCCACCACCAACAACCTTCCATTACTGACTATTCCCCCCCTTCCCTACCATTTAAACTCCTCTATTTAGCTTGTGGTTTCTTATCAATGTCTACTGCCATTTGAACGTCCTTCTTCTCACATTTGAATCATCTCTACTGAGTGAGTATCCTCTTCTTTCATTCTTTTCAATTGTTCTTGGTTTCTTGGATGTTTTGACTATAAAAATCTGTTGTATTTCAAATGGGTTTGTTAGTTTTACATTGTGGTTGGCTGGCATTGCTGATTTTGCAATTTTTATGCGCTTGAGGTATTGCTTGGTGGCATTTGGTGTGAAAAAACCTCAATTTCTTCTAATATACAATATTAGAAACATGTTTAAATGTTTGAAGTTAATTAGTTTTGAAGTTTTTGATTTTTTTAATAATTTTTTGGATATTTATTTCCAGTTTTTAGTAATTTTTTTGTAATAAATTTGAGAATTTAGTAATAAATAATCTGTTCAGTGTTTTGTGAATGTTTTTTTTTTCGTTATGAACTTTAATTGATGATAACATGTTATTTAAAATTTCATTACCAATGGATATCATTTGTGTTCCTGTTTTGGATTCAGAAGTTTGAGCTTTAAGAATCTTTATTCATTGAATTGGTTTGAAATTGAATTTTTATTTTTGTTTTATTTGTTATATTTTTCAAATTTATCCTATCTTTAATTTGTTTATTACATTGTTAAGTTGATTTGGTTGATTGATTGATTTGTTTATATTTTAAATAATTTGGGATTTGTTATAGGAAAAATTAGAATGGAGGACCTAAAGGGAATAATATTTTTACAAAAATTTACTTTTTTAAGTATATATGTGTTTTCATTTATTTTTACAAAAAGCTAAATTTTATATACAAATCTATTTTTATTTTTTCTATAACTTTAAATTAGAAACAAGTGTTTGAAAAGAAATTATATTAAATTAATTGAATATTTTTATAAAACTTTATGCATGTTGAAATATGTTATGAAGAATAGTATAATGTTGATGAAAATAATTTTTGTTTAATTATTTTAGAAAAATTATATATGTTTGTTTGATTTTTTATTTTTATTAACATTTTTGCTCATTCACTATATATACCAATTTTTAAGAAATTACTTAATCTAATTTTTAAAAGTAATTATATATTTTATTTTTTAATTATTCTTAATAAAGAGACATTCCCTTTAATTTGTCATCAAGTGTTAGTCAATTTTAATTTATTGACTAACATTTAATTATTTTATTATTTCAATATTTGAATTAAGGAGTTAGAATTGAGCTTGACAACTATGTTCGTTGACTCTGCAGAACAATGGATCGTAGTTGGATGAAAACTAAGAGAATTAGCAAAAAATATAAGGATAGGGTTGAAAGGTTTCTTGAGTTTGCTCAGAGAAATACCCTTAGTAAAAGAGATTAATTGTACTATTGTCCTTGTGTCAAATGCTTAAACAATAGTTGGCGGAGTATTTTTAAGATAAAAGAGCATCTTATCTGTGATGGGATAAATTTGAGGTATACAAATTGGATATGGCATAGAGAAATTAGAAAGACTACACTGTCTGGAAAGGAGAAGATTGTGAATGAAGACTCTGGTGATAGAGTTTCATATGTGTTTCGTGACATAAGGTCTGAATCCTCTACACAATTCTCTCCTACTTTTGAAACTTTGTGTAGTGATGCAAAGATGCCTTTATACCCAGGGTGTAAAGATGATTACACAAGGTTGACAACCGTGTTGAAATTGATGAACTTGAAGGCCAGAAATGGTTAGACTAATGCTAGTTTCACGGAATTGCTTGAACTGTTGAGTGATATTCTTCCAAAAGGGAATTCACTTTCGGAACGAATGTATAAGGCAAAGAAAATTTTGTGTCCAATGGGTTTGGAATATGAGAAGATACATATGTGTCCTAATGATTGTATATTCAGAAATGAGTATGAAGGGTTAAATAAGTGCCCTAAATGTGGAACTCCAAGATACAAAGTTAAGAAAGATGATGGTGATTATAATGAGATGACCAAAGGTTCTCCTTTGAAGGTTCTGTGGTATCTTCTAATAATACCATGATTTAAGCGTCTATTTGCTAATGCCGCATATGTAAAGAACTTGAGATGGCATTTCAATGAGAAAATATGTGACAGAAAGCTTCGTCACCCAGCAGATTCTCCTCAATGGAAAATAATAGATAAAAAATTTCCTCAGTTTGGTAGCAAACCAAGAAACCTTCAGCTAGGGCTTTGTACGGATAGAATTAACCCATATGGTAATCTTAGTAGCATACACAGTGCTTGGCCAGTGCTCCTTGTAATTTACAACTTGCCTTCTTAGTTATATATGAAAAGAAAGTATATCATGCTATCTTTGATGGTCTCAGGATCAAAACACTGGAAAACAATATCGATGTGTATTTGGCATCTTTGATTGATGATCTGAAGAACTTATGGGAGGAAGGTGTTGATGTGTTTGATGCATATAAAAAAGAGACCTTCAATTTACGTGCTATGATCTTCACCATGATAAATAACTTTTCGGCATATGGAAATTTGTTAGGATACAATGTTAAGGGGCATAAAGCATGTCCGATATGCAAAAAAGGCACCCACTATATGCAACGTAAACATGGCAGGAAGACAGTCTATCTTGGTCACAGAAGGTTTCTTAGTTGGTACCACCCTTACCGTAGGTTGAAGAAGGCATTTAACGGCTCACAAGAATATGAAATGGCTCTAATACCATTAACTGGAGAAGAAGTTTATTAGCGGGTGGAGGGAATTAATGTAGTCTTCAGTAAAAAGAAAAAAAAACTGTCGGTGAGAGAAATATATGGAAAAAAAGATCTATCTTTTTCGATCTTCCATATTGGCAAGGTCTTGATGTGAGGCATAGTCTAGATGTGATGCATGTGGAGAAGAATGTGTGTGAAAGCCTTGTTGGTACACTTTTACATATAAGTAGAAAGACTTAGTTGAAGTTAGAATAAGAAAAGTCCTCTACCCACAAGAAAGAGATGGTAAGAGGGGTGCCTTTGTGAATAGCATTAAGGTGCCACAAGATTATTCTTCTAATTTGAGTGAACTTGTTTCAATGCAAGATTTGAAGATAACGGGGATAAAGTCTCATGATTGTCATGTGTTGATGCAACAATTACTTCCATTTGCTATTTACGGCATTATGAAAACTGATGTGAGAAGTACTATTACAAGACTTTGTATGTTTTTTAATGCCATTTGCAGCAAAGTCATTGATCTTGCTGAGTTAGATGAATCAGAAAATGAAGGTTATGTGATCCTCTCCCAATTGGAAATGCACTTTCTGCCATTATTTTTGGACATTATGGTCTACTTGATAGCTCATCTTATGCGAAGATAAGACTTTGTGGCCCTGTGTGTTTAAGATGGATGTACCCTTTTGAGAGATACATGAAAATCCTAAAAGGGTACTCTAAGAATCCTTATTGGCTTGAAGCATAAATTATTGAGAGATATATAGCTAATGAGGCAGTTGAGTTTTGTAATGCATATCTTGATAGGGTAAAGGCAGTTGGACTTTCTCAATCTCGACATGATCAGGGGAGAAGCAAGGGAATACAAGGTGTCATAGTAAGGTTTATGTCAAGAGAAGTTGTAATACAGGCACATCTATACATTTTAAACAATACGGATGAAGTTTTTCCTTACTTGAATGCTCACAAGAATATGTTGAAGATCTTGAATCCAAGAAAGAATGATATGCAACTCGCTAATGACCATAATAAGTCATTTGCATAGTAGTTCAAGCAAGAAGTGTTAAAAGATGACAATCCTTCTGAGACAATACAAAGGCTAGCTGCAGGGCCTTGTTTTGAGTTTTGTGTTGGGGCGGATATGACATAAATGGTTATTCATTTTACAAAAAAACCCAAGACGATAAGTGTACCATGCAGAACAGTGGGGTGATGGTAGTAGCTGAAGCTACGCATTTTACTAGTTCTAAAGATAGAAACCCAATGTTAGCAGCAATGTCCTATTATGGAATAATAGAAGAGATATGGGAGGTTAGTTATACCAAGTTTAAAGTTCTCGTCTTCAAATGTAACTGGGTTAGTAGTAATATTGTTCAAATAGATGAAGAATTTGGATTTGTTTCAGTCGATCTTGAGAGGTTTAGATATGGAGATGAGCCATTTATTTTGGCAAGTCAAGCGAAACAAGTGTTTTTTATTCCCGATCTAGTAAAGAAGAAATTGTCTATCATGCTTTAAGGTAAGAGGCAAGGAGTTAGTGGAGATGATTGTGACTTAGAGTTTACTCTTGATGAAACCCCCCTTTCACAGCTACTCAACCTAAAACAATTGAATTAGATTTGGTAAATGATGATTATGTTATTAGAAATGATCGTTGTGAAGGAATTTGGGAGGATAATCGTTGTAAGGCTTAAATGAATTATTTGCTATTTCTTATTAAATTCATTTCATATTTATTATTATTCATAATATGATGTTTTTTTTGTTAAATATACTTAATGTTTTATATTAACTTGATATTTCTTATTCTTATATTTATTAATTGGTTCTTCTTTGAACAGAAAATGGACGAATCTAGTCAATAGGATTCTGGTGACGATAGCTCCTTTACTAGCCAAAGAAATGGTAGAGGGCCAACCCGTATGAGGCATTTGGCTTTATGTGATGAGACCATATAGCCCATGAGGATCACAGTGGAATTTGAATTTGAAGCCTGTAGGAAAGACTGGGGCTCAATTTACTAGTTATGTGGGTTATGTCGCATGCAGTAAGATTCTGATTAACATTCCTAGCTAGAAAAATGTGGATAAAGATTTGAAGCAAAATATTTAGGAGGATATTTTGGTATATTATGAATTCGTTTCTCTATTTGTTTTAATTATAATTACTTATTTACTTATAATACTATGCTATTACATTGCAGCTGACATTTGATATTCCCGCCACTGAGCAAATGAGAGACTGTCTGTTTAATCAACTTGATGAATGATGGAGGGACTTTAAATGCACGCTGACAAAACACTATATCTGTGGAAAAAGAAAGGGTGAGCATCCTAAGGAACGATACCAGTTCGTTAGTGACGAGGCATAGCAGCGTTTTGTGAAGCAACATGAAGACCCTGTATTTCAGGTTTGGTTTCTTCAAACTTAGTTTTTAATCAGTTCATATTTTATTTAATTAAACTAACTTTGTCAAATTTGTTTCATTGTCATAGGTATTGAGTCAGAAGAACAAATAAATATCTAAGCATAATGTGTACTAACATACCATGTCCCGTGTAGGATATGGTGGGTTGGAAAGAAGTATGATGGAGGAGCGGATGAAGAATATACAGATGGTTGCTGCTTTAGATCCTACTGGCTACATTCCACCCATTGAGTATCCTTCTCGCCAAGAAAAATAGAAGGCGACAAGGATTAAAAAGGATCAATACATTACTCCAGAGTCTGTTACTGTTGCTGAGAGGATGGCAAGTAATATTTAAGAATTATGCTTCATTAATTTCTTTTTCCAGTTATCTCAAATTGAATTTGTTGCTTTAATGTTAGAGGATACACTTGAGGAGCAATTATCCCAAGGTACATTTATCCCCCAAAGACGGATGTATATCCTAGCCACTACCATTGGGAAAGCTGACCATCCTAGCAGAGTCAGAGGGACACCTAAAGGAATTAGTATTGAACAATTTTTTGGCTATGGTTTATGAAGAAGAGCTGGATCATCCTCCGCTAACATAGTATCTAAAGAGGTGCTCAACCAGTGATTACAGGAAGAAACAGAGAGAGTTCAAGCTGAACTCAGTGAATAACACATGGCAGAGTTGTAAAAGATACGTGAGGAATTCGATGCCAAGTTTCAACAAGCAATGATGATGATGGGCACGATTGGATTCCAGATACCCCGAGTGTCAAAACCTTCCCAGGTAATAATCACACATCTTTTCAAATCTTCTAAAGGTTTATTTGATCCATTTAAACTTATTTAATATGCCTTAACTAATTTCATATGATGTTTTAGGGTTCACATATGATGAAAAGTAGGAAGGGCAGTCATAATCATACACAGCAATTGACAGTGTCTAATCCTGACCTTAGCCCTGACCCTGTCGAAGACAATGGAATACTATGTGCTCTCTACGTAGGTTATCAAAATTCAACTGTTCATATCGCTAATGGTCGAGCATTCTTGGGCACAACGATCCACGGCAAGAAAGTTTCAAGCTATCAAGCGAGGGTGATGATGGATAGAGCCGGGAAAACGGGCCGAGCCCGTCGGGCCGGCCCTTTTAGGCCCTGAAATTATGAGGGCCGGGCTTGATATTTTTCTTTTAAAATGATAAATAAGCCCTGGAGGGCTGGCCCTGGATTGGTTGCTACTATTATGAGGCATTTGTTAAAATTGCTGCTTTACATTGTTAATAATATTTCAAATATTTAGTTATTATTATCATTTTAAAATTAAATTTAGTTTTAGACAATAATTTATCCAATTAAATTTTTAAAAAATGGGTTAATTGGACTTTAATAATAATTTGATTTATATTATATGCGTTGATATTTTTAAACTATATATATATATTTGATAATAGAATATTTTTATACTTATATAACTTGTGATTCTATAATTTGAATTAGAAATTCATGAGTTTCAACAACAATGTTTCTCACATTAAAGTAAAATAATAGTTAGATTGCAAAATTAAAAATAAATTCTTATAAAGAAGAAAAACTTGATATTTTTGTTACGAAAGAAAAGCATACTTATGAAGAAAAATAATTAATTATAGTGATGATGAAGTTTCAAAAGATTAATGATAGTGTTTATTTATTGCATAATTGCATTATAGATAAAACTTTTAGATGTTGTTATTTTGTTAATGAATGTTTTAGATGTTCTTAGATGTTGATGAATATTTATATATGATAATATTTTATATTTGTGACTTAATTTTATTCATATTTATGTCTTTTATTAATAATTTCATTGGTTTATTTTTATATTTTTATAAAAATATGATAAATATAAAAAATAGTATTTTTCTTAAACGGGCCAAAAGCCCGCGGGCCGGCCCTGGCCTTGTAGCTTAAGGGCCGGGCTTAGCAAATTGGGGTATTTTTAAAATTTCAGCCCTGGAGGGCCGGCCCTTTTAAGCCCGCCAGCCCTGAAGGGCCAGCCCTGGAGGGCCGGGCCGGCCCTGATTCCCGGCTCTAATGATGGATAGGATTCTTCATGGTCATGGCAGTACACCAGTACCCAATCCTATTGATAAGGTTCAGCTACTCGCTCAGGCTAAAAGACATTTCATTTTGTGGCCAAAGAAACTTATTGCAAAGCCAGTAGCAAAGAAGGCAACAACAAGAAGGCTATAAGGAGTGCATCATCAGATCCTGTACTCCTGCCTCTTCCTAGTGATATTGTGTAACACCTTACATTTGTGACCTTATATTATGCCAAGTTAAGATATTCGGAAGCGCAATCTCAGGTTACCGGGTTGAAAAATCTGAGTTTAAAAATTTCTTTTCCCGCATTACTATTCACTGTAACCTTAAACTTGGCATAACTTTGGAAAATCAAAACAAAGTCATTCTAAGTCTCACTCGAAGCTCCTAACATCCTCTATCAAGGAAAAATGACCTCAGGTTCCAATTTAATCAGAAACGCATCCGATTTTAATTTCAAAAAGTACTGTTCATTTGGTCATGTTTCTATTTTCCAGGATTTTTGCCTAACTTCGGAAAGGCATAACTTCTTACACAGAGCTCTGATTGTGACGCTTTACCACTCATTTTAAAGGGAAAAATAAGATCTATTTGTATACCAAATTTCAGGGAAAAACTCAACCATTTGACTAGGGTCTTCATTGGTCAAAGTTTGGTCAAATCTAGACCATTTTTATCCCCCCCTTTTCACTAATTCTAGCACCATTTCGTTTTTCACTATAAGCATACCATAATCACATATAAAGGTACTCTACAAGTTATGTGTTCATGATCAAAATATGCTTACATGGCTTGGAAGAGAAAGGTTTAAAACATATAATACAATACATGGATCATAATTTTCTCAAGCTATGATTACTTCTTTTCCCTTCTCCTTGGAAGTAGTGGCACCTAGGATATCATGTTATAGGAGGAATGAGATTTCATAGAAATCCCAGTAGTATTGAACATACAACCATTAGGTCAACATGCATAAGATGTCATGCTACATGCAGTAAAATAACATTTCTAGTCTTTATGCCATGCCATAACCATTCTGTATCCATGTCATCATATCATGGAGCATATAATCATTCTAGTCAAAACTCAATCATGCAAGAGCCAAGGTATACATTGTAAGGAGTTCACATCATCTGGGCATAAACATTCTCATGGCACATAAACACACATAGCAGAAACACCAAATGCAGGTCAACAAAATAATTGCAAGTTCACGCTACCTCAGTTCCACGCTTAATGTTTCCTCCCTGTTTTCCCTACTTGAGGTCCTCCTAGGTTTCCAGAAAATTGCCTATCAACCATACAGTAAGGGTATGGTAAATTCCATATCCAGTATATAATTCTTTCTCAATATAATACTACCTTTATAACTTCTGTATACCTTTCCTAATCCTTTGACTTTGGTTTGACCAAGCCTTAATCCTCAGTTAAGGTCTTGGAATTCTTTCTTAATCCATGATTAATCATGCTTTCTTGGTTAATCACTAACCCTTAATCCTTAATCCAATATTTAATTAAGGTCCTCAAGTCATATAGTCATTCGTACAACATAATCCTCTAAGATTAAGTCACTAATCCCTTATGGATTAACCATTAATCATTCTCTAATTAACATGATTAACCCTTAATCATTCCTTAATCAACATGATTAATCATAATTAATCATCCTTCAATTAGCGTAACTAATCACTAATTACTAATTAATCAAGGTAGCTAACCTTAATTACTTACTAATCTTTAATCAAATAATATGATTAATCTTAGCTATCACTAAACCATAATTAATCAAGGTAATTAATCCTAATCTTCCTCAAATAAATAATTAACTAAAAATAATTAACACTTAAGGAGGTAAACATACCTTAATTAGCTCTTAATCGGCGATTAGAGGTGTCTAACTTTGCTTTCTTCCTTTCTCTCTCTTCTTTCTTCCTTTCTCTCTCCTAGAACTCAAGAACACAACATTTCCTCACCAAGCAACCATCTTGGTTGAAATGTTCATAAGGGGGATATTTATAGGCTTTGATTTTTCAAAATTCCAAGAATGCCCTTCGGGAAAAAGATGCGATCTCGGCTGTCCATTTTTTTTTTCACCTTACACTTGGACAAATCCTAGAGCACACACCACAAGAAATTGACACATGGATGGACACCTATTCAACATGTGATTTTCATGTGGAAATAAAATGTTATTTTAATGTTTTGTCTCTTATTTCCCTTTATGCCCTTGAAGAATTTGGAAAATTCCAACTTTGTCCTCCCCCTTAATTTGGCTGAAATATTACTCTAAAAATTGGGAGAAAAATGACTCATCTTTCAATTCGATTTTCCAACAATCCTGTCTAATTTACTGTCACAAAATTATGATTTCAACACCTCCTTAAATTCCTCTCATTCCAAGGATATTCCATGATTTTTCTCAAGTTTTATCTCCCTCTATAATTTTCTAAATTTTATTCCGTCAAAAATCAATATTCTACCGATAATAATTCGGTAATAAATATTCTTTAAGCTAACCTCTGTACATCCAAAGGTGGGAAGTAATTTTATAAATTAGAATAATATGTCACATAATTTATCCCTATTTTTTCTTGAATGTTTGAGGCCTCTATATATTTTAAAGGGTTAAGGTGTAATTTTAACAAAAAAGTTTACCGTAAGGAGCACTGGGCACCATAAAGTTTATTTGGGTGCAAAAATATACATGAAGTTGTCAAAAGGGAGCATTTGGCACCATGCCGTTAACGTCCGTCAGTTTACCGTTAAAGGGGCCTAGAAAATTAGTTTTAAGGTGCATTTTTAACAACAAAGTTTGCATCAAGGGGCATTAGGCACCATGAAATTTACTTGGGTGTAAAAATATAAATGAACTTTGTAAAAGGAAAAAAATAACAAAATTCTTCAACTTCCATAAACATCCATTAATTTTATTCTTTTCGGTTTCACCAAATGCTACATTTTCTCTCTATAAATTTCCACTTCCAAGCCAATCCATCTTTCTCTCATCATAGTCAACACACACCCACACACTCTCTGTCATGTCGTTTTCTGAGCCTCCAAGCCTTTTATATGTATTTAAGCAAAACACATCTTTCCCTTCTAGGATATGAGGTTTATTGCTTGCATCTAAGTACTACCTCTAGTCCTTTATATAGGATGCAATGGACTAATTTGAGGAGATTAAAAATAAATAAATAAATTACTTTAAAATATTATATTTATTGTTTTTCTCCAAATTAATTTTCTTGGCTTGTAAACTAATATATAATTTAAGAATGCATATAAATATTTTAGAGAGATCATGTACTATATGCTATTGTGTCAAATAAATAAATAATATAATATTTAAAGTAATTTATTTGTTTATTTTAGTCTCCTCAAATTAGTCTATTGTATCCTATATTAAGGACTGGAGGTAGTACTCGGGTACAAGTAATGAACCTCATATCCTAGAAGGGAAAGATGTGTTTTACTTAAATACATATAAAAGGCTTGGAGGCTCAGAAAACGACATGACAGAGAGTGTGTGGGTGTATGTTGACTATGATGAGAGAAAGATGGATCGGCTTGGAAGTGAAAATTTATAGAGAGAAAATATAGCATTTGGTGAGACTGAAAAGAATAAAATTAATGGATGTTTATGAAAGTTGAAGAATTTTGTTATTTTTTTCCTTTTACAAAGTTCATTTATATTTTTACACCCAAGTAAATTTCATGGTGCCTAATGCCCCTTGATGCAAACTTTGTTGTTAAAAATGCACCTTAAAACTAATTTTCTAGGCCCCTTTAACGGTAAACTGACGGACGTTAACGGCATGGTGCCAAATGCTCCCTTTTGACAACTTCATGTATATTTTTGCACCCAAATAAACTTTATGGTGCCTAGTGCTCCTTACGGTAAACTTTTTTGTTAAAATTGCACCTTAACCCTATTTTAAATAATAGAAATTGGCTGATTTTCTTTAATTAACCAAAAATTCCAATAATTACAAATAATTCCCTGATAAATTATTTTTAATCCTATATTCACCTTGTAAGCCTCAAACATTATTCTATACCCTCCTTTCTATTTTTCATGATTTTCTGGGAATTTTCAGGAATTTCGGACACTATTTCCAATACTGCCCTTTCTTGACCGATCTTTTCAAAAATGACTGTTATGTCCCTATCCTGATTTTTCCTCATAGCCTGGATCCTCTACCAGTCTACTATACTACTTGACCTTAGTCAGTCTCAAATCATTCATCAATTAGGATAAAATTATCAGGGTGTGACATATTGCACTTATATATTTTGGTTTGGAGCTTCTTCATTCCGTAGTAGCAAACATGAATAAGCCTGTTACTTTCAAGATGTCGCTAGAGACTGTGGGTTCAGATATAACATACGACTTCACCATTGACAAGAAGGACCTTGTTTAGTTCCTCCACTTTGAGGAGCTGGATATAGTCTTCATGCAACTTGCTATTTTGTAAGTTACAATATTATTTTCTTATTTCATGTTATACTTTATGCATGTCCTAATGTTTTTTATTTAAACAATAGGCACTTTACTCAAATTTGTCAGAACAGAGGACTTGAGGGAACATATGGTTTTATGTGTCCTCAGAGAGTGTAGAAAGAGCTTAATACTGTGGCAGCGAGGTCGATACATGATGACCACAATGACTTAGATGAGAAAGCAAATATATTTTGTACCTTACATAGAAGGGTAAGTATATTATTATATTTGAGATACATAAGTTGTATATACAGGATTATAATTAATATGGTTCGTATTTTGCGGTTATCATTGGACTCTAATTATTTTTGCTCTTTTTGATAACAAAGTCTACTGGTTTAATTCCCTCTGTGGAAGTCCATCCAAAGAAACTAGAGATGTCATCGAGACATTAGTTTATATTTAGATATTTATTATGTGTAAAGTTTATAAAAACATGCTCTAATATCATTTTTTTAATACTATTGATAGGGCTTTTCCTAGTTTCAATGTTGTGGCGATTAAGCAAAATAGACAACCACCAACATGGATTCTCCCAAGACTATGTTCTTTTGAGCTAAATATATACTTTTAAATATTTTTCAATAATTAAAGTTAATGGTTATAATAAAAGTCTAATATTCAATTTTATATTTCATTTTATTAGTATCATTGTCAACAAAGGCATGTTGAATGTGGATATTATGTCATCCGCTACATGAATGACATTATTGAAACAGGGGTGATTGAGAAATTAGATGAGGTAAAGATAAATTATGTTGCATGTCATTCTTCAATTCATTTCACATTTTTAATTAAGTTCACTATGTTATTTTTAATTTATTTACTGGTATTTTAAAATGCTGCGCCATATCCCATAGATGACATCAACTCGATGAGGGACACTTTGTCAACAACATTGCTACAAAATTTTAAGCATATTTGAAATAGTTAGGTCATTCCTTAAAAAATTCCGCGTTAGATTTTTTTCCCTTAGTTCCTATATATGTTCCTTACTTCTATTGTACAGATAGAATTCAGCTGTTACTTTTCTTTAAAGATGCAGACTCTACTTTGCCTCTCTATTTTGATTTTGTGCCTATGTTAATAGAAATTTCAATGCTTGCTGTATATGTTAACTAGCTAGTTGATGTTCATATGATCTTGTTCTGCATATTCTGCGTTGCTTACATTTATTTGGAACTTTAAACTGTAGGGAGGTAAAAAGAAAGCCATATAGTATTATAAAAAAAAAAAATTGACCACCACTAAAAAAAATTTTCCACCATGGAAAATGACCTATAATGGTGGTTATGTAAAAAACTGCCATGGAAAATCAATTTTCCATCGTGGTTTTCAACCGCCGTGTTTTCTTTACCTTTCAACGTTGACTGTATCCACCTCACCTCTAAAATCGCCATGAAAAGCCCTTAATAACTGTCGTTAAAAGCCTTTTTTCTGGCAGTGTACATTGCATTGTATTTATTACTTTATGTTATACTATGTTGCTATGCCATGATGTGGATGAGATGATGATATTATGTGATGTATAACTCCATGCATGTAATGTCTTGGCTTATGCTATGTTGAATGTTATGAATGAGAAGTATGTTATGTCCTTTCCATGGCATATGCACTAAGAGAAAGTATGAGTTAGCAAATTCATATAGCATAAAATGCTTTGCTTGTGTGGCATTGTAAATGTGGTGCTATACTACTAAGATTCCTATGAATCTTACCCCATGTTTAACAAAACCTTAGGGCCTTTATCATCACGAGGAAAGGGCAAGGAGATGGTTAATGCATGAAGAAATTATAGTTGCAATGGAGGACTTTATGACCTTTCATCATTTCACTCATTTTTTGAGGAAGAATGTAAACAAATATTTTGTGATGACTTTATATGACTATTTTGTGCAATTATATGATAAAGTATGCGTTTTAAATCACCTTTTTGGTTGATTAATTAGTATGTCAAGTTGGAGGTTTAATTGTGGAAAGAATTGATAGTTAGGGATAAAAGTTAACGGTTTGAGAGAAAGGTTTGACCGACGAGAATCTGAGCTATTGAGAGAGTTAATTCTCGAAACCTTTTAGATCAATAGATCTTATTTTTCCATTTAAAATTTGTGGTAATATGCCTTAAATGGATAATCATGCAAGAAATTATGTCTATCCAAAGTTAGGCAAAAAATACTAAAACAATTGAAAAATGACCTCATGAACATTAATTTTTGTAATTAAATTTGGGCTCAAATTTGAAGATAATTTGTCTAAGGCTTATTTTTTTCTCAAAAGATATTCCAAAGAGCTTCTAATAGAACTTGGAATCATTCAATTTTGATTTTTCTAAAATTAGTTATGAATTTTCAAAATTTGGCCAATTTATGGGTTGTTGTGAATAGGAACCCGAGCAAAAAATTTTTAAAGTCCAATTTTTTCTAACTTTTAGTCATTAAATATGATTCCAATTACCTTTAATTGGATGGTTATTTGGTAAAAAGTGAAGGTGTTATACTTGCAAATTGGTTTCTTGAGCCGTGAAGTGGATCTTGGATAGTGCATTTGAAGGAAGGAATACCAAGCTTTAGTCAAGGATTTATCAAGGTATGTTTAAGCTTTGCTTTAGTTAAGTTTGAGACTTGTTTTGGTTGAAAATTTGAGTTGTATTCCAAGGTTAAATTGCTGCCATGATTTGGTTGGAATGAGTATGCATTAGTGAAGGATAGAAGTCTTGAAAATGAGTTAGAATTATCATATTTAAGTGGTGTTCGGATTGATTTTTAGAAAAACAAAACCAAGTTAGGGTTCTTGGGTTAGGAGTTTGTTTTGATGTATTTTGATGAGTTCAAAAGGTGTTTTTGTGTAGGAAAACACCAAGAAAAAGTGTTTAAAATAATTGGAATTAAAAATAAAAATTTTGGAACATAAACTGTACCTATTTGGCCAACACTAGTTGAAGGGAAAGGAGTGTGATTTTGTTAAATCTGAATTGATATTTAGATTCTACATGAAAAATTGTGTGGGAATGGACCAAGAGGTTGATGGAAACAAAGAGGAAATAATTATGTCAAAAATCAAGGGAAAAGGGATTTAAATGAATTCAAGGTTGAACATTAATGTTTATACTTTAATTGTTGGTAATTTGGAATATATTTATGCATGGATTGATAAGCATTGAGCAAGAGGACAAGGAGGGACAATAAGGGATTAAAGAGGCTGAAACTGTGGGTTGAAAAGAGGTAGCATTGAAATTTCAATTTTAATGTTGACTTGCTTGATTATTACATGATATTACTTTTGAAATATATGACATAAGTTATTTGAAAGTGTTTGATGATAATGTATTTGATTTTACTTGCATGATATGCCTCGGCATAATGCATTAATCTATTGGAATGACTTGGTATGATTTTACATGCCAAGAAGTAGAGATATGTTTCATGGAATTGATTGTAATGTATCTCATATGATTTTACTGTTAAGGTTTATCGATAACATGTTACATAATCACTGTGCTAGATAACTTTTTAGATCAACATTTTATTCTATCACCTATTCGATCATTGGAAAACTTACTTTAATGTGATTTCTGTTAAGCAATTATCATCACTTGATTGATAATTCAACTGATCAATAAGCTATTAGGTAAAAAGGATAAGCCTTCTCATAGTTAACAAGTTATTATCGATCAACTTAGGGATAAGTGAGATTATTGATCATGTGACAGAGTATTGGTAAGTTCTCTTTTGACCATATCTATTTAGAATACTATTACGGTTATCCATTACCTTACCAAACAACATATTTATTGATAACTTGTTCTAAAACTGCCTAAGCTTATCTCACTACATTGTTCGATGAAATGTTCAATCAAGTTACACTCTGTATTTCTCTACTTCAAGTTTCTCTTTGTCAATTATCGATCACTTTATCGATAGTTACAATAGTCAATCAGCTAATCGATAATTATACTTATCGATCACTTAATCGATAATGTTTCAAATAAATTTGGTTAAAATGATTTTCTACACTTCAATTATTGATAAACTATTTGATAAAAAACATAATCAATCATCTGTTCCATAAAGCTCAAACATATTTCTTTAAATTGTTCTTCACGATGTTTTTCAAAGAAATTGATACCATCTTATCTCCAAGCTTTTCTCAGCCTTTATTAATCATCCTCTTTTCTCTTAAGGCACCTAATTGAATTTACAAAGCTTTTAACTATTTTCAGAAGTACTTTTTTATTAAAATCACCTTGATTATAATTCATCATTTATTGATGACCCATTTCATAAAGTGATTGATCTATAATGTCTTCGATAAGTGAGTCTATATTTTGGATTGCTTCTTTCTCTATCAATCGATAACTTTATCGATTAAACACTTACCAATCAAGTCTTTGATAAATTACCTTTTTGATTATCTGATCCTTGATTTATGATTTTCACTTCTTGTATTAAAGTTTAGGGATTATCATCTATTCTGTTACACACTTTTATTCTCTGGGAGGAAAACTCATTTCTCTACCAAGACACTTCTGCAAATTACAAAGCACAACAGATATATTATAGGCTATGTCAGAAGTGCATTTATTATGAACAACCATTGCAACTACCAACACACATAAGCGATATCCCAACAGTTACAAGCTCTTGTGTCTAACAGAAACTTGAAAGTCTCTAACTATAAATGGCGTGAAGAGCGTTGAATGAAGTAGTGAATTTACTAAACTACCAACTGTCGAAATTATTCTTTTTATTCACTACTTGATTTTATTTTCTGAGCTTCAGTGCTTATCGTATATACTCTAAGAGAGAGTATGTAATTCTTTTACTCAAATCAGTGAGTGACTCAAGAGTCAAGAACTCTTAAGGGGATTGTAATCTTACAAGAAGTAAGGAGGAGTAATTGAGAGTAAGCTCAATTGCTGTACTGTGGCAGCAAGAACCCATTAAATCTTAGGGTTTAGTGGAAAACTTAGAGGCACTCTAAGGACTAGACATAGGTCAAGTGGATGAGATTGAACCAATATAATCTCTTGTGTCATTCTTTTTTTGTTCATCCTCAGTGAAATCGTTCTAAACTTGTCTCTATTGCATTACTTGATTATTTATTTTATAAAGTTAACTTTTTTATATCACCCAATTTAGTCCTCTCTTTGGTGAAATTGGCATTAACATTTGGTATCAGAGCAAGTCTCTTCGAAAAAGACTTAACTGTTTGAAGAGAGATCCTAAATGGTAGAATTTGGTGACAGTATGCTACTTAAAGGATGTTCAACGACAAAACCACCAAGCTTCAATGGAGAGAATTTTACATTTTGGAAGATGAGAATGAAGATCTTTATCAAAGCTTCAGAATATAGTCTATGGGATGTAATAGAACATGGCAACAATGTTCTAATGAAGACGGTAAACAATCAACAAGTTCCAAAGAGTCTAAGCGAGTTCAATGCTGAATGATAAAGCAATCAACATGCTGACTTGTGCCTTAAGTCAAAAAGAGTATTTTCGGGTTTCAAGTCTGGAAACTACAAAGGAAATATTGGAAGCATTAAAGATTGCTCACAAGGGAACAATCAGAGTAAAACAGAGCAGAATCAACACTCTCACCACTAAATTCAAATTATTCAGAATGAAAGACGGAGAGAGCAATTGAGATATGAAAGTAATATTCTCATACCTCTTCAATCACCTCACTACACTCAGGATAAATATAGCCAACAGGATCAAGTAAGGAAAATATTAAACGAACTCACCAAAGAGTGGGATCCGAAGGTGACATCCATTAAAGAAATAAAAGGAGAATTAACTAGCTCAGTTGCTACACTCTTCATAAGCTTGGCAAAGTATGAAAGCAAGCAAAAATACAAAAAGGAGATGAATGAGAAGACCCATAAAGGCATTGCTCTGAAGGCTTAGAGAGTGAAGATGATGATGAAGAAGATCTGGAGGATAAGGAAATGGGCCTCATAATTAAGAGGTTCAAGAAATTCTACAAGAATAGCGCCAAGAGAAGATTCCAATCAAAATGAAAAAGCCTCCACATCTCAAATGGAGACCAAAGATCCAATCATATGCTTTGAGTGCAAGAAACTAGGACACTTCAAAGCAAATTGTCCTTAGCTATCTAAGTCGAAGGACAAAGATAAAAGAAAAGAAAAATTCAGAAAGAAAAAGTCTCTCATCACTTTAATCTAGGAAGATAGCTCATTTGAAGAAGATGATAGTGACGATGAAGAAATGGCCAATATTTGTCTTGTGGCATAAGAAGATGAAGATTTAGAGACTGATGAGGTAATCATTTCTAAACCTTCCTATGATGAATTACAATCTGAATATAATACTTTTCATTCTAAGCTAGTTAGAATAGCTAAGGAGTTGGTAAGCTCCAAAAAGAAAATTAAGACTTTAGAAGAACAAGTAAAGCAGAAAGAGATCAGTTTACCAACCTATGCAGAGTGTGAGTAAAACAAGAAGAAAAATAAGGAACTCACAAAAACTCTAGAGAAGTTCATAAAAGGCAATGAGATGCTCAAAATTATACTAGGAGCTCAATGGTATACAATGGACAAATCCAGAATAGGATCTGATCCTACTCAGGATAAAAGTAAAGGAAAGAAGAAAAATGGTGAATGATCATATCTAACATTCTTTAAAAATTCAGTTCATTCTTTTAATCCTTTTGTACTTTGTTCTTACTATAATCGTAAGGGTCATAAAACATCTTCTTGTCATTATAGAAGAAAGGAACCTACAGTGCCCAAAGGTACATATGTATCATGGATAAACTAAACTAACCTGAAAGGACCCAAGAAGGTATGGGTACATAAAATATGATTTCTCTGATGCAGGTCTGTCTTAAAGCATCCAGAACAAACAAATGGTACATCGATAGCAGATGCTCTAGACACATAATAGGTGACACTAATGAATTATTCACATTCAAACCCAAAGAAGGTGGCAAAGTAAGCTTCGGAGGAAATCAATCTCGAAGAATGGCTAGAATTAGAGAAATAGGAAGTGACAAAGGAATGAAAGTTGAAGATGTATATTGTCGCATCCCAGATTTTAGACCTAGAAATCCAAAAATTAGCCTAAATAAGGTAGGCCACCAAGCCCCTCTGAGCAGAAGTCCCAAAGATGTGAAAGGAAGCCAGAACGAGAAAAAGGGCTAAACTACAAAGTGAAAGCTTTTAGAGGCTGAAGTGTAATTAAAGTTAGAGGCTTCAGTAAAGTCTCAAGGGCCCAAAAAGGAAAAAAAAAAGGCTAGATATAGGCCAAAGATTAAGTTAGAAGCCTCAAAGAAATGTTTTATGAGGTTGAGCCCAAGTAGGGATAAAACTGTAAATTCAGAAAGGTACAGGCAAATAAGGATAAAAATTAAAAGTATACAAAAAATTCCAAAAAAATTTTAAAAATAGAAAATAATATCCTAAGACTCGTTTGTGAAGAGAAATGATAAAAATACCCATGGGATAGCTTAAATGGAAATTATAAGATTATGGCCAGTAAAAAGTACATCATTTGAAGTAATTATTTAAAATAGTGAGAGACCTCAAAAATATACACAAAAATGAGGTTAAATAGTTAAAATATTTTACTAATTTATAAAATTAGTTGCATGACCAGAAGGCCAGTGGAATGACTTTAATAAAATATAAAGCCGATTATGCCAGTTTAGGGTATTTTAGTAAATGATTTTTATGCAAGGCTTAAAGGATGTGTTATGGCTTGAGAAAATTTATAGATATTCTCTACAATTAAAGGGAATTTATGGAGTAGATAAAAGAATTTTTAGAGCTCCAGAAGGCCATTAAGAAAGTCAGATAAATATGAGCCAAGTAAATTGAAAGAAAACTTGGAGATTAAGTTTAATCCAATGGTCAAGATTCAATCTCCCTTCTTCTCCACTAGGTTTTTGACACTTAGCACTTTTAGAAGGATGATGTAAGGGATGATGCAATGATGACGTAAAAGTCCACTTGAAGTTTCAAGTTTGCCCTTACACTTTCTATTAGCTTCCAAGGGCATTTTAGTCCATTCAAGGCTAAAGTTTAGTGTAACATCCTTATTTTTATCTAGTATTTAATTAAATTTATAAATAAAAATATTTTAGTATTAAGTTAATAAAAAAAAGTTAGATATAGGCAAATTATTGTTATTATTATTTTAATAATGTTTTTGTGTGTGATTTTGTGTGTATGTGGATGATATTCTAGAAAATTATACCATGGTATAGAAGTCCCACATTGACTAATCTTTAGAGTGGAGGAGTTTGAGGAGCCTATATATAGGAGATAGTAAGTGGAGCTTCAAGTGAGTAAATAATTTTCGCACATATCTGAGTTAGTCTTAGAAAAGTGCTAGTTTTGAGTTTATTAACCGTTGGATCGAACTAAAATTTGGTCAGCCCATTTGGGACATCTAAGTCGTCAATTTCAATGGTTGGATCATCATTTTGATATCCGAGTTATAAGTTATTAGGTACGTTTTTAACTTATATCTTTTAGATTTAACAGATAGAGTCCTGAATAGTAAATTAGCATTTTAAAGTTCATTCACCGTTAGATTGAGCTATAATTTGGAGGATAGTATCATGATAGATAGGAAATTAAATTCAACAGTTAGATCAAGGGTTTAACTTCTGTAGTGAGAATAACCTGGTTCGTACTAAGTCTATTTGTCTAAGTCCTTCGAAGATAGAATATAAGTTATAAATTTACAGTTGGTCTATTTACATTATGAATTTGATGATCCAAATAATATAATCTAATAATTAAAGGATATTTAAGTAAGAAAAATTTAGGAATCAAGTTTAAATCATATATATATGTTCTCATTCCAAACCTTAGAGAAATGTCTTTTAGGCTAGAATTTTCTGAGTAGCCTATTCTAATACTATAGAGATAATATTTTAATTTTTTTGTAGATATAAACTCTATTGTGGCATTTTCGAGGTTGGGCTTTGGTTGTAGTTGAGTGTTAGCTAGGAGACCAAGTAACTAAATTTCTATCTGTTGCATACTCTAGTATGAAGTTGGTGAGCAGCTTTATAACTAATTCTATAAAAGTATATTACGTTTTGTATGAACTGTCTTGTGGGATGCGATTTTAAAAAGGATTGACATAGTTTATATTGCAAGAAATTGGTGATCATGATTATGATGTGTTATTATGAAATTCCGTTGATTATGCATATAAATGTGTCATTTTGAACCCTGTGCATCTATTTTGGGTAGGAAAAGGAGATAATTGGAGTTATTGAGATTCATATACTTGTCATCACGTGGTATTAGCCTCCATACGAAGCTCTATGGTTGGCTGCTATTATTGTCCCACTAGTTCTTCGAGGGACTGTGACACCCCACTAGTTCTTTTAGGGGGGACCCATGGTCCACCAAGTGCTTTGTAGTCTTTGCCCGGTCTACATCATTCGTGTGGTGAGCTTATCAGAGTTGCCCGTCAAATGGAAAGAACTTAGCCCATGGGTCCAGTCGGCGGAAATAAGGAGGATAAAGGATGGATTTGGGTTCAGGAATTGCATATGACATGGGATATTCGTTGATATTTATATCTTTTAAATAAATGACAAGTATGTTATCTCTTTTGAAATGTATCAATTGCATGAGAGTGGTGGAAATATTTGTCTTATATGATTATTGTTAGTTTAAATGTTAAATAAATGTTTATCAATTATTATTAACTCTGTGTATCCCACCTGACACCTCGCTAGCCCATGCTAGGGTGTGTGATAGGTAGGGATTTAGTTACTGAGATGTTGTCTTACTCCCGTGTTTTACCATTTTCAGGAAACAATACATTAGCGGGACCTTCGGGGAAGACTCCTGAGGCTCAATAGCTGTAGCTGATAGTGTAGAGCTTTTAGACCTTATTTTATGCAATCTTTTTGTATATTGCCACACATTAGGACTGTATTCATTTGGGACTTATTTTACCTTCTCATATTTTTATGTTGTTTGACTTAGTGAACATATTATACCTTCTATCTTTGGCTTATCTTGTCTGAACATTAGACTAGAGTACTGGTAGTGGGCCCGAGGCCCTTAGATTGCATGTGATTGAATTATTGTGGATCCACGATGTGATGATGGCAATTTTTGCAAGTTTAGTTGTTGCTAGTATTGACTAATATAGTCAAATCTAAACTGCTATTATAATTTATCATTCAGAGGCGTATTGTTTTATAACCATGTTTGCCATGATTACAAATATAGGTTATTCTTTTTCTAACCATGATAGCCTTAATTAAGGTCGAATGTTTTTCTATTATGGTTAGCCCCGTAGTGTTGTGATTGCTCTTAAATAACCATGATAGGGTATGTTTACTAGTTTTAGCCCTTTCTATCATGGTTAGTTCTGGTTAGTAAGTGGTGGTGTTACATTTGGCTATCAATAGAACCCCTCCCCTTTACATTTTTGGCCAAGATGAGAACATGAGGGGAAACTCTTGCCATTTTATTTCTTGAAGCATAATCAAGAGGAAGACACCTACTTTGATAAACTAATCTTAAATAAAAGGTTAGGGGGTTGTTCTACCTTGTTTCTTGCTTTGATTTCTTGGTTTAAATGGTTGGAAAATGTTGTCTCCCCTAAGGAGAAGTGTTGGCCGAATTGAATCTTAGATGAGGGACGATAGTTTTGATGTTAAATCTAGTTAAAACACTTTGGATAAAGGTTGTTTTAAGTAGCTTTGTGTTGATATTTGAAAGATTGTATGATATAGATGTTGGGTGTGCTGTTCGGCCAACTTGGAATCTATACCTTAGGATGTGTTTTTGATGATTCTAAGGCTTCTAATGGATTTAGAGTAGAAAATTATGTGGAAATGAGTTGAGAAAGTGAAGTTGGGAAGTGTTAGAATAAAAAATGGAATTTAAGAATTCCAAGGGTACGTTTTGGCCAAAATAGTTTGGAAGGAAAAGAGTTAGATTTTCATGGATCCAAAATCATATTTGGATTTTTTGGGCAAAATTGAATAGGATTAGCCTAATGGAACAATTTTTACAAAGCTAGAACATTAATCCAAAAATTAAGAGAAAGGGTTAAGTTCAAGAAAGTTAGTCTTGAATTTTATGTAATCTCTTGGTCCTAATGGATTATGTGATCAATATGGCTATATTTAGGACCTTGAAACATCTAAGAAGATGTTTGATGATGTTGACCGAAAGGCCACATGATTGGGAAGTCAAGGGAATCGAAGGAAAAGCAAGAGGAAAGCTTGAAGTGCAAGGTAGTGAACTTACCTATTATTATTGTTTGATGTTGTATGCTTGTGTGTTGCTATGTACATGATGTTTGAATGTTGTTGTGACATGTATTGGCTACTGTAATTTCTATTTATGATGAGTAGATTATGTCTTCATGGCCATGCATCAAGAAGGTAGCTTTAGGCATGCTAATATGTCACTAACTAACAAGAGAACGAGCAAGTTGCATGTAGTGCATTAACATCCATTTAGATGTAGTATTGTTTGCTACTAAGATTCTCCTAAATCTCATACTTCCCTAACCAACCATTTAGGTTAATCAATGATTGGCAATAATGGCATGAGAAGGAAGGAAAAGAAAGTAGAGAATTATTGATGTTAATGAATGAGATTCATATTCAATGTATAAGTCTCCTATTTTATAAATTATGTTTATGGATGCCTTTGATGCAATATATGTGCTTAGAATATCTACGACATGAGTGGAAATGTATGAGAATGAATGGGAAAGAGTAAGCCTAAGTTATGTGTAACATCCCAAAATTTGAAACCCTAGTAATGGGAATGTGAGAAATGAAATATGATTGATAAGCATAAGGTATGAGTAAAGCATGAAAACCCAAAATGGACGAAACTGACTTTATCAGGTCCCTAGGGGCAAAACGGTAATTTTGAGAAAAATTCTCAAAAATTCCCTAAAAATAGAAAAGGGTGGAATTAAGGGTTTTTGAGTCATCTATGATGTTTTGGGAGTGAGAATGGCCCAAAATAAATTTTGGTGAAAATTCCCAGAAAAATAATAATTTTTGGGAAAATAGGGAAAAATAAAGGGGAATTAAAGTGATATAATTATTTTAATTACCTAAGGACTCCAAATATTTAAGGAAAAATATGGATACACTACCTAGGAATATTTATGAATTTATAAAATTGTTTCCAAGCATTGAAAATGTAGGAAATAATTTATGGGGAATTTACTTCTGAATTCCTATTGGTAAAGACCTGATTTTAGAGAAAATGTGAAAAAAATACCTAGAGGTGTTGAAAAATTCCCAAAACTTCCAAATCACACTTTTGGAATAAATAGGCATTTATCATGAAAAGAAATTGAATTCTGGAAGCCCTTAGCTATTTTTCTCTAATAGGGGGGTAAGAAATTGGGTATTATGTGACCAAATAATTTTTAAAATTACCCTAACCAATTCCATTGCTTCCTAATTAGTTTTTATCATTTAGTTAGCATCTAAAAAGGCCCAAATTCATGCTCATCATGATCAGAACAGCTGGCTTGTGTGCTGGGCAAATTTTTAACCATTGGATCAACTCTCTTGAAACTTGAGTCAAAGGATGTGTGGCTGAGATTACTCTCTCATTTTGGCCAACTTACACACTTAATTTTGGGGCAGGTTTTGGGGCAAAAAATGAGTTCTATAAATACCCCATAATTCAGTCAAAATTCGTGCAAAAATCTGGAAAAATAGGGGAGGTTCTGCACAAATTTTTCTTGAATTCCAAGCACCCTTCAAACCACTTCCAATCCAAGGCTAATCATCAAGCTTTAATCCAAGACTCCTTAAGGTATGTTTAGGCTTTAATTTGATGCATTTTCCATGGCTAAACTGTGACTTAAATTGAGGGGGAAGTGCTGTTCCATTTCTGCTATGCTGGAAGTTCTAGGAGAGGATAGCAAATTGAGTATGAGTTTGTGTTGTTGATGTTTGGTGCTATTTTGAATGGGTTATGGAAGAAATTACCCTAGGACCTATGAATACTCAGTTCGGCCAACTCAAGAACTCAAGGGTAGGAATTTTTTCAATAAGTTTTAATGGTTCCAATGGATTTAAAATGTGATTTTGTGTAGGATTATGCTATGGAAGTGTGTTTAAATTCATTGGAATCAAATGTGGAAATTTATGAACCTAAGGGGAGGTGTTCGGCCATCTTGAATTCATGGACTTATGATTGGATTTTAATGGTTTTGATGCTTCCATTGAACTCCTTGGGCATTTTTGTGTAGGGTTATATGGAGGAATTGAATTTGGAAGCATTAAAAATCAAAGTTGGAAATTTTGACATCTTCCCTTATGAAAATTCGTTTCTGTTTTGACTAGAACTTAAGAAAGGGATTTGATTTTGTAAAATTTGATTTGATATTTGAATTCTACATGAAAAACCATATAGGAATGGCCAAGGAGGTTTCTTGAATCAAAGGGAAAACAATTAGGCCAAAAATCCCAAGAAAAAGGGTTTAATGTTTAAGTAATGGAGAATGTGTTCGAATAATTGTTGAATGATTGGCATTGGTGTTGGTTTGATAGGTACCTTGCCAAATCCTCAAGAAGACATCTTGAACTTAAAGGAAATCAAGGACCAAGTACCAAAAGGTAGCATTGAATTACATTTGATTGCTTTCTTGCTTACATTGATGTGTCAATTTGTATGTGTGCAATGTGTGCCATGATGTGACTAAGCTTTATTGCAAATGTTGATTGCAATGTTTGAATTATGTTGCCTTGGCATTATGTCCATTGAATGTGTATGATAGCTTACTTTCCATGGCATAAAAGCATGAACACATAAACAAGATAAATGCACAAAAGCATTGCACGTAGTGTTTGCAAGAATGCATGATAATTGTGATTTTGTGCTACTGGGATTTCTTTGAAATCTCACTCTTATGTTTGACACCACCTAGGAGGGAGTTCAAGCAAGGGCAAAGGCAAAGAAATTGTCCTGGAGGCCTAATGAACAGTTAATATACCCTAGTGTAAATTTTGGAACTTGTTATGTAATATTATGACTTTAGAAATGTTTGTTGGATAATAGCTCCTAAGGGAAGCCAAGCATGTATGTCTATATTTAAATATGTGAAAATATAGTAGAATGTATGTTCAACCTCGTGTTAAGCCCCAAATGATTAAGGATGGGTAAAAGGTTAAGAAAGAGCCAAAACAAAGGTAATTAGGGGATAACCTTTGACTAAAAAAGGACCAAACTTGGTACATATGAAATAAATAGCAAATGTTCGAATCTGAATTTGAAATTTGACAGACTTGTAGATCATATTTTTAGCTTTAAACCAAATGGTAGATCATTAAATTTGGAAATTTGTGGAAAGATTTATGCCCTTCTAAAATTGGGCAAAAATACTGGAAATTCCAGAATTTACCAAATGAACAGTACATAATTTCATGGAAACTGGCATTGATCTGTGAGAAATTGATACCTATGAATATTTTTTATATGTAGATCATTTAATAAGCTTTGCGTGAGACTTAGAACCACTTTGTTTTGATATTTCTACATTTAGTTACGATTTTTCAAAGTTGACCTGATTTTTAGGGGTTACATGATTAGTAACCGAAATCAAAATTTTAAATCTTGGTTTTTACCTACTTTGAGCATTGTGTAACGATTTGAATGGTTCCAAATGATGTATAATGGGGTTTAAAATGGAGGTGTGACATTACATTTGCTAAATTAATAAAAAGAATCAAAGTAAGAAATGGTTAAGGGATAAAATGTAAGTCCTAGAGTAGTCATTTTTAAGCTCTAGTTTGACCCACCAAATGAAAGAATTAGGCCACAACATTGGTCAGGATTATAGTGCACATCCCAAAATTTAAAATGAGAGGTAGATCACCTCAATTGGATATGTACACAAGGAGATACGAATTTTCAAATTTGAGGCAAGAATTTGAAAGTTTCAGAATTGACCAAATAAAAAGTAAAGTTTAATAAATAAACTGTATGAATTGGCAAGATATAAGTCTAGTTTGATATTTCTCCCCTAAAGAGCATTGAAAGAGCTTTGAGTAGAAAATTGTAGCACCTCCATATGATTTTTCTAGAATTAGTTATGATTTTTCAAAGTTGAACTTGTAATCTGAAAAATGCACAGTAAACAGTGTTTTTCCAAAAATCAACATCCAACTTGCATTTTTATGAGCTTAAGGCCATCCAAAGTGGTCTAAAATAGTTCTAAATGGACTCTAAGATATTATATAAGTAAGGTGTGACATGTGCTATATCGAAAGGTTATGTCACAACTTACACAGTGTTAGTCAAAGTACCAACAAGAACAATTGGATAATCTTTGATTCAAAAGAATGTATGATCATCAGCAAGGATGACCTACCACTCAAGAAAGAAGAACTAAATGTGAAGCTGAGAGCTCTAAGGGAGGGTAGCTGCTATACTATTCAAATGGACTCAAAGCTTTCTAAAAACTACTTTGTTAGTAAGATTGAAGAAAGTTGGTTTTGGCATAAACATCTTGCTCATGTGAATATGAATCAACTTTCAAAATTAACTAAAAAGGATTTAGTTATTAGTTTGCCTAAAATTTAGTTTGAACATGACATTATCTGTGATGCGTTTTAGAAAGGAAAACAAACAAAGTCCTCTTTTAAATCAAAGAAGACAGTCTCAACTAAGAGACCACTCCAAATGTTTCATATGGATTTGTTTAGTCCATCAAGAGTCAAAAGTTTTGGCGGAAACTTATATACTCTTGTGATAGTTGATGACTATTCAAGATTTACTTGGACTCTGTTTTTTCCCTCGAAGAACGAGACTTTTAGTGCATTCATTGTTTTTACTAAAAAGGTCCAAAATGAGAAAGGTATATCTATTGTGTCAATTAGGACTAATCATAGAGGAGAATTCGAGAACAATGAATTTGCTGACTATTGTGATGAACATGGAATCGATCATAACTTCTTAATACTAAGAACACCTCAGCAAAATGGAGTCGTGAAAAAAAAGAATAGAGTACTGACTATCACACCTGCTTTATTATCCCATTATATAACATTTGGAACCATTTAAGATCATTACACAAGCTTTAAATGTGAGAAAATTGCAATTATGAAATTTTAATCTCCGGTTATTGTTTACTATTCACAGCAATTTTTGCCAATTTTAAAAATTCATAACTAAATATAAGAAAATCAAAACAAGTTGGTTCTAATTTTTATTTAAAGCTTGCCATGTGTTATATAGGGAAAAAATACTCGTTGGCATTAAATCATCACGAAACCAAGCCAGAAAATTCGCCAAGTTGCACTGTTCATATGGTCAATTTCTAATTTTTCAGTATTTTAGCTCAACTTTGAAAGGGCATATCTCTTAACACAAAACTCTAAATTTAGCGATCTACCATTGTTTTAAAGTTAAAAATGAGATCTACATCCTTACCAAATTTCAAGTCCAAATTTGTCCATTTGCTCATTATTTTATGTGTCACAAAATTACCCCTTTTTAAGGCATTTTTATCCCTTAACCAAATTTTCTTGAATTTTCTTTTCTCTTTTCCATTTACCATCCATTCAAGCCCATCAAACCATGATTATAAGTTACAAGTTCCAAAGTATATCATATCTTTAACTCATTACAAACTTGTACCAAAGTCATCAAAATATAACATAAACATTATATAATGTCACAAAATTCTCATGACCTCCTTAGCTCAACACCAATTCCTTGCCTTTTTCCATACTTGATCCACTTCTTAGTAATGCATAATTTGACATAGGAGGGAATGAGATTTCATGAAAATCTTAGTAGTAATAAACTATAATTATCATGTAAATCAAGCAATGCATAATGTGATAGGTTATAGAACTTCAAGACATTCTCAAGTCACATAAAATCATATTACGCATCATATCAAGAGAAGAACATTCACACTTTCACATTGATGTATTTCTAGGCATTTGGCAAAAGCATATCAAATGTCATAAAACTAACAATTGCCATAACATAAATTTCTCAATTCAGCAATCAATATAAACACATTAAATAAGCAAGATAAACAATCAAATTACAATTCAATACTATGATGCTTAATACAATTCAGCCTCGTCAAGTGATTAAGGCTTCATTTGATTTTTCTCGACAATACCTATCAATTTAAGCATAATTGCAAGCTACATTAACAATCATTCAACTTAAACACCAATACTTAACTTTAAACCTAATTAAATTCCCCTTTTCTTTGATTTTTCACATAATTAATCCACCTTTGATTCCAATAATCTCTTGGCTCATTCCTATATAATTTTTCACGTGGTATCCAAATATCAATTTTGATTTATGAAAATCAAACTCCTTCATTTTTTATTCCAATGATTTTAAACATTTTTTCTTAGTGTTTCCTTACACAAAAATACTTTTTAAACTCATTGGAATCATCAAATCATGGCAAAACAAACTCCTACCCCTATAACTCATGTTGGTCGAATTGAGTCATAAAGAAACCTAAGTTGGTTTTCTTCCAAAAATTAATACAAACATCACTTAAACATGATAATTCTAACACATTTTCAATGCTTCTATCCTTCCCTAATTCATATGCATCTTGAACGAAATTGTGGTTGTCACACCTCCTTTGTTACCTCATTATACGTCAATTGGAACCATTCGGAATTATTATACAAGCCTTAAGTGTGAGAAAATTTTAATCTCACAATTTCCACTTTCTGATTTTCGTACACTATTCACAGCAATTTGGGCTAACTTTGAAAATTCATAACTAATTGTAGAAAAACCAAAACAAAGTAGTTCCAAGTTCTATGGAAAGCTCTTGACATGCTCTTTAAAGGAAAAATACTCATTGGCATCCAGACCTCATGTATCAATCCCAAATCTCGCTCAAAGTGGTATTATACATTTAGTCATTTTTTAATTTTTTAGGATTTATGTCCAACTTTGGAAGGGCATAACTTTCTTACAAAATTCCAAATTTAATTAATTTACCACTTGTTTAAAGCTAAAAAGGAGATCTATAAGTTGTCAAATTTCATATCTAGATTCATCTAATTACTCAAAATCATGTTGGTCAAACTCTACTCCCAAAAAGTCAACTTTTATCCCTTTTCACATACCATTCTTGCTTTTTCTTTTTCTTTTCCTTTCATCTAGGTTTTCCCGTCATACAACACATACTTCAACCATAATTCCTTGAGAAATTGTTTAAATATAAGGTATCCATATCATTGGTACACATTTCAATATAGCCCATACATATGCATAATATTACATAACAAATGTCATACATATACAAAGTGGTAAACTGCTTCTATATACTTTCGTAACATAATTCCTTCTGTCGATATACCATCTCCCTGTTCTTGAACATATCCTCGAGGTTCCTATTGATTATTTATCATTGAGGGGAATGAGATTTCATGAAAATCCTAGTAGCAATGAATTACAATCATCATATAAATCAAGCAAGTATAATGTGACATGTCATAAAACATCAAAACATCCTCAAATCACATAAAACCATATTTTGCATCATACTAAAAGAGAAACATCAACACCTTCACATTAACATGTTTCTATGCATTTGGCCAAAGCACAATCAAATGTTATAAAGTCTACCATTATCACCATATAATTTCTCAATTCAAGCAATCAACATAATCACATTAAACAAGCAAGATAAACAATCAAATTATAATTCAATGCTACCTCTTAATCCTTGATACAATTTGGCCTCCTTAAGAGAGTCATGAAACATCCTACCTTTAAGCCCTCAGGGTGCGCGTTTGGAAGCATTGTGGTTCAAGCGATTCACAATAAACCCGTAGATTGAACTTTGTGATTGGTTCTTGGGTTACTGTTTATTGGTTAAATTTCAGATTTTCAATCTAAATTTGAGCAATCATAACTCTTAGCATACACATCCATTTTAAGTTATCTACCACTTGTTTTAAAGCTCAAGATGTGTACTTTAATCATCCAAATTTCATGGACAGAGTTAGTCATTTGCCATACTTCTGCTATATCACTATTTTGTTGCTCAATTAGGGATAGCTTATCCCCTAACTTGCACTAATAGTTCATGATTAGGACTTTCCATACGTAATACCATTCCATTCATACACTAGCAATTCCTATACATTATCATAGCTAATTACACAAGCCAACATCATCATTTATCATCACATACCATCAATGGCACCTTTACAATATACATTGGTATATATAATGTACAATGTAATATAATACATTTCTTAAATTCTTTTCCTCTCTTTCTTGCTTTACTTCTTGATTTCTTCTCCCATCCTCTTGCGCCTAGTATGGTTGGTTAAGGGAGGGTGAGATTTAGGAGAATCTCAGTAGCAAACATTACCATTTATGCATACAAGATGGATGCAAGTATATGACATGCTTTTATGCACAACTTTATCATTTATGCATGGTGAAATGCCATGGAAAATAAGCCAGTTCATTCATATTCACATAACATAATGCCAAGGCATACTTAACTAAACATAGCAATCATAGTTCAGTAGCATAGCTTAATCACATCATGGCATTCATAACACATACACACATACACATCAAGCACATAAGAAAGGTAAGTTTGCTACCTTGTATCATAAGTTTTCTCTTACTCTTCAACTTGCTCCCTTTTACTTCCAACCATTAAGGTTGCTTCCACAACCTTTACCATTCCTTTTCCTTGATATCTCATAGCCTTAAATGCACTAACACATCATTTTCATTCATTTATTAGAGTCATGGTAATCAACAACATCAATACTTTGTTTTCTTTGAGCTAGATTAGCCTCCAACTTTTGAGCTTGATTTCCAACCTTCCCAAAATTAATTTCACATACTATTCCCACACGTAGAATTCATTTCCAAGCTCAAAATAATAAAAATCAAACTCCTCCCTACTCAACTTGATCTGGCCGAACATAGGGTCTTAGGGCTCAACATTCCGCTTTCAATTCTAATGCTTCCAAACTTGTTTTCTCACCTTTACCCTGCACAATTTTTCATTTTTAAACACATTGGAAGCATCAAAATTATCAAAATCCAATCCTACCCCAAGAACCAGCCTTAGCTGAAATATTACTCAAGTTACATAATCAAGAAATTCAACCAATTTCAATGTAAAACCACTTGATTCTTGTTCTTTTCAAGCCTTTAAACATTATTCTAGCATCATTTTCATCTTTCCCTATTCTTTATAGTTTTGTCTAGCATGTCCCCCTAGAGTTTCAAGCTCCCAAAAATCATTAAAATCCACAACCAAGCTCAATAACAATAAGGGTAGTGAAAACTACATTAAAAACCATAAACATACCTTGTTTTGGAGCTTGATCTTGCATATGACCACTTGGCCTTTCTTTCTCCCTCTTCTGTCTCTCTCTCTAAAAACCATTTTGCTAGAGCTTCCCCAAGGTTTCCTCTAGGTTTGATGAAAATGAAGGGTAGGGAAGGGGTATTTATAGAAAACAAGATTGAATCTGGGCCGTTGATCTTAAAATATGTGGCTTGATCTAGACCATCCATTTTCTCTTTTAATCTTATGGTGAGAAGTGTCCTATGACATCATGCTTACCTCATCATAATGAAATCATGCTTACATCATCAATCTACATGCTTTTAATCTAACTATACACGTGTCTTGCATCCGACTGTCCACATGTCTTGAATCTAGCCGTACACATAATACCTTCTTTTCCCATCTAATCGCACACTTGTCTCCTCCATATTCCTTCATCATTTTGGTATTAAAATAGGAATAAAATTAATATAAAATTCGTGCAAAATACAACCCTTAGGCATTCCTCCACCTATCTTGCCATTTTGCACCGTATAGGGTACTTTTTGGGGCACTGACTTACTCGGGACTACTGGGACATGTTTTGGTACCATTTTCTTACCTCAAATAAATCCACATAGTGTTATATAACATGCCTAAAGAGGGAGTGATGTTCTTCCCATGTCCTTCCATTAAAATAATTAAAATAATTAATCATATTTATTTCAGAGTGAACTTGACCGAATTCTTTCTACCGGTCTACGACTCCATGAATTTGTCTCCAGGTACTAATACTGTCTACTCATCATAGGAAATTCATCTAATTTTTCTAAATTCAAAAGTCAATCTCTAGACATTTGACTTTGACTTTCCCTGAATAACATATAAATAGGCTTTAAATTCTATTAAAGCCAACCTCTTTGCTTTTGGAACGGAATTGTTTTTAAAACCTGTGATAATTCCTCAAGTATTTTTCCCCATTTTCTTGCAAGTATCTGACACCTCCCTATACTTTATTTTTGAAAATATTCCAAATCAGTCAAGACCCTAAGAATTCCACAATTTCCTTCTAGGGGTATTTTCATCATTTTTAGCCTCATACAGGCCTGTGAACTTTATTCCTATTTTTCTGAAGTGTTCAAGCCTTAACTTACCATTTCTGATTTTCTGGGATTTTTCTGGGATTTTTAGCATAATTATCATTTTTGCCCTTACCAATGCAAAACTTTACAAAAATTACGATTTTGCCTCTAGTTTGGCTTAATCTCAAAATTCACCTCATTGAGGCCTTCAACATGACCTTTGACCTACATTTATCTCTATTTCTCATTCCTGGGCCCCAAGACTTCACTAGACTCTCTAACTTTCTCTTTTCTCGGTCCCAGAAAACTTTCCCTTTGCGATTTAGTCCCCGGAAATCCCTCTATCTTTCTAGAGAATCTCTAGGACCTCTGCCAAAAAGGGTCTAGTAGCCTACCCATCTCAGGCTAATTCTAGTATTTCCAGGCCCAAAAGTCAGGATGTGACAAATCATGCTCTCCTTAAATTTCTTTCACAAAACCTATCAGTTCAAGTGTAATTCCAAGCCACATCAACAATTATTCAACTTTAATACAATACTTAATCTTAAACTTTCTTAATTCCCCCCTTTTCCTTTGATTTTTAACATAATTATTCCCTCTTTGTTTCCATCAATCTCTCGATCCATTCCTATACAATTTTTAGTGTAGAATCCAAATATCTAATCAAATTTATAAAAATCACACTCCTTCCCTTTCAAACTGGTTTGACCGAATAGGGGGTATATGGTTTCTAAAAATTTTATTTTTGATTCTAATGATTTTACACACCTCCCTTTAGTATATCCCTACACAAAAACACATTTTGAACCCATTGGAATCATCAAATCATAGCAAAACAAGCTACTGCATCAAGTTCCCCCTTTGGCTGAATTGATGTATATAAACCCTATGTTGGGTTTTCTCCTAAAAATCAATCCATACACCACTTAAACATGCTTATTCCACTTGATATTTAAGGTTTCTATCCTTCTCTAAGGACCACCTGTTCAAACAAAAAATAGACAGCATCTCCCCCTTGATTTTCATGCAAAAACTTAACCAAAACTAATTTAAATCTTAGGGATAGCAAGGCTTGAACATACTTTGATGAATCCTTGATGAAAGTTAGATGATTCCTTGTCTAAAAGCCCTTATCAAATTCAGTTTCCAGCTCAAAAACAAAATGGACAGCACCTCCCCTTATATTTTCTAATTTTCTAACATTTTCCTTGTATCTTAGGGGGTATTTATAAGCAAACAATTCTGCCACTTCTTTCCCCATTTTGCATGACCAAAGGCCATCTGGGGGGTTATTTGGTAGCCATCCAATGCAAGAAAGGTTCAAATTCATCCATGTGTCCCAATTCTAGATTTTCTAGCAATTATCCACTAATTTTGGGTTTTTCTTTCATTAATTCGAAGCCTCCAGAATTATCATGAAATTGGGCTTCATTCCAGGCCTAATGTGGGTCCCACACATGATTTAGGATGGCCACAACCTAAATCAAAATCCCAAACTATTTTGGAACTTTATCGGTTACTATTCACTCGTAATATTCTGTAATTTTTCTAAGCCTCCAAAAATAAATTTCTATCCATCATAATTCACCTTTTAATATAAGAACATGATTTAGAAATTTTCAGAATTTTTTGCTACCTTTAGGTATTTATGTTGAATCTTCCCTGATTATGCTTTTATCGGTGTCACTGTGGGAAAATAAATTCCCTAAAATTAATTCTGTACTTTCAAGACTTGAAACCAATTTTATAAATTCCCATAAATATTTAGATACTTAGTCCATATTTTTTTTAGGAATTACTGAGGTATCTAGCTATTTAAAATAATTATTCTCCTTTAATTTTTCATTGTTTTCCCGAAAAACCTTTGTATTTGGGAAATTCCGTAATAATTCATTTTCATACTGATTTCACCTCTAGGGCCTCATTGAGATTCCAAAACCTCTAATACACCAATTTTCCATTTTTAGGAAATTCTCTAGAATTTTTCTCAAATTTTTCCATTTTGCCATTTCTAGATTGATAAATTTGAAAATACCGGTCCGGACCCCTTTTAGGTTTCACACCATGCTTAGTTTTCTTATTCAACCTTCTGTCCCTATTGGCCCTCAACCAAATTTTTATCCCTTTTATTAATGCTACATTTGGCGGGATGTGATAGTGGTAGCAAAATTACATCAAAAAATAATTCAATTTTCCAACCAAAACAAGTTTTAATCTTGTCACACCTTACTATTATATTGACTTAGGTTTCTTTCAAAACCATTTTTTACCACATTGGATGGTCTTGGGCTCACTTTTTACCACAAAAACGCTAAATTTCGGATTTTTACTGTTCATCGGGTAAAAATCCAGTTTTTTTGGCCTAACTTCAAGGAAAAATAATCTCATTATCCAATTCCTTATGGGAAAGCGTCAGATTTTTGAGAAATGCAACATTGTCCATTTGCCAAAACCCTTTTTCCAGATTCTGACCTTTAACTTTGAAAAATCATTATAAATCGTATACTTGGTCATTTTTAACATATTAGCTATCAATTTGAAGCTCAGGATATTATCTTTCATCATGCCAAATTTCATGATTAAATGTGTTCAGGACCATAATCAAAAAGTCACGTGAGCCAACAGTGTCAGTGTACTTACAGCACTGTTAGTATAATATGTACATAACCAAAATGAGTTCACGAATTTTTATGGCTAAACCCCAGAGATTAGCCTTCAATCTGCAGCTTTCCCACAGAGGATTCAGGCCCTAAAATGTTAGATTGCATTTGTGGAATGAGATCTCATTGAAATCCCAATAGCAAATTAACCAACTATAACACCAACAAGCATCATCAACATGCACAATTATATTAACTACTATGGGGAAACTAGCATGCTTATCATTTGGCAAACTCAATCATGCAAAGGCCAAAGCAAGAAAGTGCAAAGAGCAGCCACAACACAATCATGAAAGTCCAACCACATAATAGCAATTAATCATGCAATAATCAATAATGCCAAGTTAGTATTAGTAGTTAGGTTTAACTTGCTACCTTGCTCCAAAAGCTTTAGCTTTCTTTCCTTCTCCTCTTTTCCTTCACAAATATTAAACCCTAACAATGCAATCCATCAAAAAGGGCAGCAAGAATAATTAACCAACCAAGAAAAAGCAAGAACATAAATAAAAAAAGACTCTTGCTCCTTAAAGCTCCCTCCTTTGTTCACCATTTTTGGACTTGTTCCTCTTTAACCCTAAAATCACTTCTTGACTTATTCCTACATGGTTTTTCATGTAGGTTCCAAGTATGTGCTTAGATCTAGGAAAATAAAACTGCTTCTTTCAGCTACCCTTTGACCGAACCACTAGAGGACTTGAACCAAAAATCACAACTTTGCTTTAAAGCTTCCAACACTTGTTCCTTTTGGTTTACCCTACACCATTTCTTATTTTAAGCACCATGGAAGCCTTAAAACATTAAAAAACTCATCCTAGGGTTTATTCATCAACTTGGCCGAAAAGAATACTCAAAGAAACAACTATGAAAAATGCTTTAAAACAACCTATAATCACTTGCAAACACTAGGAATTAACTTGTGTTGTTGTGTCTTAACAAGTGTAATGAACAAAACTCCCTTCCCCTCTAAACTCCAGTTTGGCCAGCCATCAAGAGAGAGAGGAGACAGATTTTTCAACCATAAAAGAGAAAGAAAACAAGGCAAGAACACATCTAGAACCAAGAACTCACCTTGAATCATTGATTGTATGACCAAAGGTGCTTGCTTTCCCTTGCTTTTCTCTCAAAACTCTCTCTTTCCTCTCCTTTCCTCCCTTGGCCGAAACATGCATCTAAAAATGGGGAGAGATGAGCTTGTTTAATGGTCCAAAATATCTCAACTACCATCTTTAATGAGAGTCCAAGTGTCATTACCCCCCTTAATCTTAATTTCTCTTTCTTAATTAACAAAAATCCAAAAGAATTTAATTACCAAAGGCAAGATCCTCTCCATTTGAGGAGTGACACTTGGAAAATTCAAATCCTCTCCTTTAAGAGCTTGACACATGGCTCAATATGATCCCTTTGATTTGCAAGACACTAGTCTTGCTTTATCAGTATACTTTGGCTTTGAGTTTAACTTCTTTTTATAATTACAATAGCTTAGCCTCTGTAATTATTTTATGTTAGATCCTTAATTTATTCTCCTTATTTTTATCTTCCCAAATTGCCCTCTTTGCCTCAAAATTAATTTCCTAATAATTAAATAAAAAGGAAAATTAATTTCCTTCTCTTTAGGGATTTTTTCACTTTTCACAATTATTTGAAAAAATCTTTGATGCTTGAGGGTCTTGATTTAATTCCATAATCTCATATAATTCCTTGGGGTCTCATAGGAATTTTTTTGGAATTTTATTCCCCTTAAAATATTTATTTAGAATTTTCCAAATAAAATCCCTTAATTAGCCTAAATCACCCTTAAATTCTCTTATAATTTCTCTAAGGGTAATTTGGTCATACAACCAACTTTATAATTTCATATAACTCTCAAGGGATATTATCCTTATTTTTTCTTAATTTTTCAAGGCTTGGAATTATTTTTCCTTATTTACATTTGACCAATTTTTCTTAATTAGTCAAATTTCTATGATTAGCTTGGAAAATTACTGTAATTATTTTCCACCAAAATTCTCCTTATTATTTTTAATTCTCAATAATTTGAGAATATTTCTTATTTCTAATTATCATAATGCTGGATGAGACAAATCTTAACCATAATATAGCTTAAACATACCTTAGTGAATCTTTGACTAAAGCTTGATGATTCCTTGTCCAAATGTGCTCACTAAGTTCAGTTTTAAAGCTCAAGAAAATACTTTGACGGAACCTCCCCTCTTTTGTCAATTTTCTACCTATTTTTTGTGTATTTTAGGGAGTATATATACCTTTTTACTATTTAGTTAGTATTCACTTGTAACATTTCATAATTTTTCTAGCCCTCCAAAATTACATTTTTCTCCATGAAAAACCCTCTTTTAATATAAGGATATGGTCTGAAAATTTTCAAAATTTTTCTCCACCTCTATATATTTATTTTGAATTTTTTCCGATTAGGCCTTTATCAGTAAGACTGTGGAAAATAAATTCCCTAAAATTAATTCCTACACTTCCAAGGCCTAAAACCAATTTTTTAAATTCAATCAAATATTCAGATAATTATTCCATATTTTTCTTAGAATTATTGAAACTAGTTAATTATTCAAAAATTTTCTCTACCTCTAACTATTTAAACTAGTTATTTTTCTCCAATTTTCTACTATTTTCTCGAAAAACCTCCGTGTTCAAAAAATTCTGTAATAATTCATTTCACACCAATTTCACTTTTAGGCCTCCATCAAAGTTCCAAAACTTCTAATTTACCTTTTTACTATTTTTCATAATTTTTTTGGAATTTTTCTTAAATTTTCTTGTTTTGCCCTTCCTTAACCGATAATTCTAAAAATGCCAACCCGAATCCTATCGGGGTTTTACATCAAAAGTTATTTTATCCTTCTGTCTACTTTCTATATTGGTCCTCATTCAAATTTTTAACTTTCTATGCCCAGATAAGATTTTCAGGATTTGACACTCAAAGATGGCTAGAGCAATGCTAAGCGAGAAAGGAATATCTCCAGTATTCTGAACAGAAGCCATGAGTACGGCATGCTACATCTCCAACAGAGCATACATCAAAATATTACTCAGGAAGACTCCTTATGAGCTGTACAAAGGAAGACAGTCGAACCTAGCTCATTTGAGGGTATTTGGTAGCAAATGGTACATCCACAACAATAACAAAGAAAATCTTGGTAAATTCAATCCTAAAGCTGATAGATATTTATTTTTGGGTTATTCTAACCGTAGTAAAGCTTATAGGGTCTTTAATAAAAAAAAATTTACTATTGAAGAATCAATTTATGTTGTGTTTGAAACTGAGTCAATTTCAAAACCTCTAGATGATAACACTGAGATTGTTCAAGGTCTTGAAAAATTGAGTCTAAACAAGTCTTCCAACAAAATGCTTTCTGTAGAAAATAAAGAGAACAAAGATAATCCAATTGAAATGTTTTCTTAAGATAATCTAAATTAACCTAAGGCTTGGAGACATAACAAAGACCACCCTATAGATCAAGTCATTGGTGAAGTTAATGAAGGGGTCAAAACTCGAAGACGAGTGTTCAATGAAATGCGTTTCTCGACATTTATCTCAAACATTGAACTAACCAATGTTGACAATGTCACACGTCCTTTATTGCCATATTATATATCAATTGGAACCATTATAATCCATTTCCCATAGCTCAAGAATGAAAAATTTCAAGTTCAAAATTTTCATTCTTATGCTGTCTGTACACTGTTCACAACATTATAGGTCAACTTTGAAAATTTATAACTAATTTTAAAAAACTCAAAATTGGGTGGTTCTAATTTTAGCTTAAAGCTTTCCACGAGTTCTTTAAGGAAAAACACTCATTGGCCCTAATTCCATCTGAAACAACACATAAAATTTGAAAAGATGCACTGTTCATATGGTAAATTTTTGAATTTCCAGTATTTTAGCCCAACTTTTGGAAAGACAGAACTCTTAGCACAAAACTTTGAATTTAATGGTTTACCACTAGTTTTAAAGCTAAAAATAAGATCTACATGCTTGTAAAATTTTAGGTTTAGATTCCACCATTTGCTTATTATTTTATGTGCCACGAGATTGGGATTATTTAGGAAAATTTCATCCCTTAATCCCATTTTTCTTGAATTTTATTTCTTTTTTCCTTTTGCCATACCTTTTAGACATTCTATCATTTATAATTCTAGCAATGGGGCACCTTATACAAATATAGATACAATATAATATTATGCAAGATCCATAACAAAATTGACATAAAGTTCATCAAAACATTACATAATATTTCTTAATGTTATGGAACCATAAAGCTCCTTCATCCCAATAGCATTTCTTTGCCTTGGTCCATGGATGAGCCACCCCTATTTGATTCATGAATTGACATAGGAGGAATGAGATTTCAAGGAAAGATCTCAGTAGCAATGAATTATAATTCTCATGTTCATCAAGCAAAGAATATTGTGTCATGCATAGCACTTCAAGACATCCTCAAGTCATGTATTTTCATACTATGCATTCAATTAAAAGAGGAATCAAACACACTATCACATTAAAATATTATCATGCATTTGGCCAAAGCACATCAAGTGTCTTCAAATCAACCATTCCTCCATATAGATTCCTCAATACAAAGCAATTACCACAACACATTAAACAAGCAAGATAAATGATCAAATTATAAATTCAATACTACCTTTAACACTTGATAGGTTTCGGCCTCCTTGGGACAATTAGTCTCACCTTGTATTCTTCTCACAAAACCTATCAATTCAAATATAATTATAACCCACATTAACAATTATACAACTTAAATACAACACTTTAATCTTAACCTACATAATCCTATCTTTTTCTTTGATTTTTAACAATATTATTCCTCCTTTACATTCTACAATCTCTTGGCTCAATCTTGTAGAATTTTCCATGAGGAATTCAAATATCCAACCAGATTTTTAAGAATCAAACTCCTTCCTTCTCAACCTGCCATCGCCAAATAGGGGTATATAGTTTCCAAAATGTCTATTTTTTATTCCAATAATTTTAAACACTTCCCTTTAGCATATCCTTACACAAAAACACATTTTGAACTCATTAGGATCATCAAATCACAGCAAAACAGGCTATTGTACCAAGATTCCCTTTTAGCTGAATTGAAGCACATAAACCCTAGGTTTGTTTTCTTCCAAAAATCAATCTATATGCCACTTAAACATGCTTATTCTACTTGATATTTAAGGTTTCTATCCTTCCCTAATGGTCACATGCTCAGGCTGAGAGCAACATCACACTATAGGAATCATGCAAAAATCTAATCAAAACTAGCTTGAATCTTAACTATAACAAGGTTTGAACATACTTTGATGTATCCTTGATGAAAGCTAGATGATTTCTTACCCAAACACCCTCAAGAAAATCAATTTACAGGTCTGGAATAAAAAGGGCAAAACCTCCCCTTAATTTTTCAATTTTCCTACCATTTTCTTGTATTTTAGGGGATATTTATAGGCAAATAAATCTGTCACCTCTTCCCCATTTTGGATGACCAAATGCCACCTAAAGGGGTTATATAACAGCCATCAAGTGCAAGAAGCCTTCAGATCTGTCCATGTGCAAATTTACTAGAATTTTCCAATATTATCACATGAAAAATAGGATTTATCTCCATTAAATTGAAGGATTGGGCTTTATTCCAGGTCCAATATGGGTCCCAGAAATGGTTTAGGATTGCCCACAAACCAAATCATAATCCTAAACTATTTTGAAACTTTATCAGTTACTATTCACTAGTAACATTTCATAATTTTTTTAGACCTCCAAAAATTCATTTCTCTCCATGAAAAATCCCTTTTTGTAATAAGGATATGATTTAGAAATTTTCAGAATTTTTTTACCTCTAACTATTTATTTTTAATTTTTCCCGATTAGGCCTTTATCGGTGTAATTGTGAGAAATTAAATTCCCTAAAATTAATTCCTGAGTTTCTAAGGCTTAAAACCAATTTTAATTTAGATAATTTATCCATATCTTTTTTCAAAATTATTGAGGTCTCTAACTAATTAAAATAATTATTTTCCTCTGATTTTCCAATATTTTCCCGAAAAACCTCTGTTTACAAGAAATTCCATAATAATTTATTTTTGTAATAATTCTACATTTCGGGCCTCAACTGAGATTCCAAAGCCTCTAGTTTACAATGTTTTCATTTTCTAGGAATTTTTTAGAATTTTTCTCAAATTTTTTCGTCTTGCCCTTTCTAAACCAAAAATTATGAAAATGCCAGCCTGGATCTTATCAGGGGTTTACATCAAAAGTTGTTTCATCTCCCTGTCTAGTTTCTATATTGGCCCTTATTGCAATTTTTATTTTTCTATGTCCAGGTGAAATTTTCTCAGGATGTGACAGACGAAACTCTATCCGATGAATTCTAGACAGTAGCCATGCCTGAACCAATTTGAGAGGAATCAAATTTGGGACTTGGGTACCTCGACCTAATGACTATCCAGTCATAGGCACTAAATGGGTATTCAAGAATAAGCTTGATGAATCTGCACAAATCGCCAGGAACAAAGCCAGACTAGTGGCAAAAGGCTATAATCAAGAAGAAGGTATTGATTATGAGGAAATATATGCTCCAGTAGCTAGATTGGAAGCTATACTTGTACTCTTAGCCTATGCCTATGTAAAGGATTTTAAATTGTATCAAATAGATGTTAAAAGTGCCTTTTTGAATGGTTACATTATAGAAGAAGTTTTCATTGAACAACTTTCGGGATTTGAAGATCCAAATCTTCGTGATCATATTTATAAATTAAAAAAGCTTTATATGGTCTGAAACAGGTACGTAGAGCTTGGTATGAATGTCTTAGCAATTTCTTGATAGAAAATGGTTTTGAAAGAGACAAAGTCGATGCAACACTTTTCATAAAAGAAACTCTCAATAGTTCAAATCTCTATAGATGATATTATATTCAGTGCTACTAATAAGGAGCTTTGCCAAGAATTTGCTAAGTTAATGCAGGGAGAATTTGAGATGTCTATAATAGGAGAATTGAATTTCTTCCTAGGATTACAAATCAAACAAAAGAAGAATGGCATGTTCATATCTCAAACCTGAAAGAACTTCTAAAGAGGTATGTCTTGGAGCAGGCAAACAGTGCAAATACTCCCATAAGCTCGACAATCTCTTTGGATGCAGTCAAGAAGGGCAAAGATGTGAGTTTGACTAAGTATAGAGGAATAACTAGATCACTGCTCTACCTCACAGTAAGCAAACCAGACATTAAATTTAGCATAGGAATTTTTGCTAGATATCAATCAGCTCCTAAGGAATCCCATAAAGAAGCCGTCAAGAGAATTCTTAGATATTTTATCAGAACACCTAATCCAGGGATATGGTATCCAAAGAAAGGAGCAGAATACTTAATGGGATACTTAAATGCTGCCCATGGAGGTTACAAGACAGATAAGAAAAGCACAAGTGGACAATGTCAATTCTTTGGAGGTTGTCTGGTTTCATAGTCAAGTAAGAAATAAAACATTGTGGCCATATCTTCTACAGAATCAGAATATGTTGCCACTATAAGCTTCTGTGCTCAAATACTATGGTTAAAACAGCAACTATAAGATTTGGGAATCAAATTAAAGGAATCCTAATTCTCTATGACAATACGAGTACAATCAGTTTATCAAAGAATTCTATTCATCGTGCCTGAACTAAACACATTGATGTTCGATATCACTTCATTCAGGATCATGTTCAAAAGAAAGAAGTGATAGAAGAATTCATTCCTACTGAATATCAAGTCGCAGACATCTTCACGAAGCCCCTCAACCAATAGAAATTCAATTACTTTAGATGATAATGGATAATAGTAAATCCCAATAAATTGTAAGAAACTCTATAATATCTCTTTATTTTGAGTATTTAAATTTAATGTTTTGAAGATTAGAAAGCTAACTTAAGCATCAGAGTAGATAGAAATTTTATTTTGCAGAATACTATATTTTGACATTGAAAAATAGAGATAAATAGAGGAGAAGATATTGGAAGAAGACATCAATAATTAGAGTTCAAAATTACTCCATTTATCGATCATTTAATCGATAATAGCAATTATGGATTAGATCATCGATTACTGAAGCATGTAGAGAATGACACTTAGCAAATTATGGATAACATGTTTGATAATCTTAATTATTGAACACATGATTAATCAACTAAAAGAAAATTTCATGCCCAAGCAGTTTGAAAAGGTAACCTCGATTGATCATCTGATAAAACATCTCTTTTATCGATAAAATTATTGATGAACACATGTAGGTATGGTTTCTAACTACACTTTATCCATAACGTGTTTGATTATATGCTTGTTCGATAACATGTTCCATAATTGTTCATCATCTTCTTATGTTCTTCAAAGTTATCAATCATGCACATAATCGATAATCTGATTGATAATTCTCAGTGTTTTAAGTGTAGAAATTTGAAATTCCCTCGTCATTTACAGAACCCTAAGTCGATAACCGCTACCCTTGTTTTCCAGTAATGGTCAAAATCTCTCCTATTCCTTCAAATTTCTCACCAAACCTCTTTTGAAACACCTTCTGAGATTTTTCAATCACTTTAAACCCATCCTATCTCAGCAATCACTGAACATTTCTCACAAAAATCACTCTACACTGAAAATGGCCAAAGTTAAGCAACCAGGTGTCAATCAAGAAGAAAGCTCTGAAAAACATGCTCAAACCAAGGAAACTACACCTTCGAGTACTAAGTCAAAATACAAATTGAAGGTTAGACAAGATAAACCTTCATGAAGTGGTACACTAAAGATTAGAGAGAGCCAGATGTAGAGCTCATGTCAACAGACACTGAGTAAGAGAAAGACTTAGTTAAAATCTAAACTTCCTATAGTTTCTAAAGGATCAGAAATTGAGTCCGATGAGGAAATCTTAGTTCAGAAAGGTGTGGATGTGGCTTTAGGGGTTTCAATACTTAAGTAGCCGAGAAGGAAGAAACAAAAGGCCAGTGAAGGGGTATCTCATCAAGCTCCTGTTCAAGGTAATCCCTATCAATCCTCTGAAGAATTTCTAGTGGGCAAGTTAGATAAGGATGTCAACATGGGAAAATACAAAACTAACTTTGCCACTAGAAAATTTTATTCAGTAGTTCCTATGGACTTAGAAATGCTAAAGAAAAATGAGAAAATTAGGCTGGATTTGTCTGAGCCTATGGAATATTATACAAATTGGTTGAGTATAAGAGAGGATTACTGTCCAAAGGTGGTTAGGAGGTTTTACTATGATATGGAGGTGAATGATTCATATAATGAAGAGGGAAAATTGATAAAAATCTTCATCACCACCAAGCTCAGAGCTAAACTATCACACTATATCCTGTGAAGATCAATGAACTGTTGGGTACCTAGGATCATGTAAGGGACCCTGAAATGAATCCTGTAAAGGCCTATAAGATTCTGATGCAAAGTGATACATACCTTGGAGAACTTAGCTTTTCCCCTAGCCAAATATGTGACTATTTTAGGATAATTCACTATATTTACTCCATGAGCAAGGCTACTAAGGCAAGAACCTTTCACATTTGACCCAAGAGAACTATACACTATTGGCCAGAATTATAAGTAGGGTGAAGATCAACATTGGTGGATTGATCTACAGTGACATCAAGAACTTCACAATGTTTAAATCCAAGGCAACCCCCAATCCCTACCCCCAATTAGCTTCATATTTTCTCCAAGTACATAACATCTCTTATCTGGAACCTGGAGATACCAAGGAGAAAATCCCATCTTTGGAACTAATCAATTGAACAAAATGAGGATTCCACTGCCTTTCCATCCAACATAAAAGATGGCAGAGAAAGGGAAAGGAAAACAGCCATCCACTAGTACCTTAAGGGGTCAAGATGAAGCCCAGTCTTTTGTAGACCCAACCTAGACCTCAGCACCTTTTTTATATGTAACTTCTATCTCAGAACTGTTCCAGATTGAGCTTTAGACTTTTAAGAGTAGACTATGCACCACTGCTAAGGAATATGGAGAAATTTCTGACAAGAAATTTGAACCATCTTGGATCTTCACAAACAAGAAATGGCAGTTTTGGAAAAAGAAGTCTCACAAAGATTTGATGTTGTGGACAAAGAGCTTAAAGAGTTTAAGAGTCTAGTCACCTCACTCTTTACAAATTTCTTTGCATTTGCCACCTTATTTACTTATGAGGATCTCTTTACTCATTCAACTGCACCTCCATCTATTGAACCTGAACCCACTTTAATTCCTTTTTCAACTCTAATCACCATTGTATTAACCTCTCCTTCTTCCTTAACCACTATTTCTACCTCTACCTCACTTGCCATCATTCCTGTCTCTCTTTCTTAACCTCTCCCACCTATCTCTCAAGCTCTCTCTCTAATTTCTCAGCTATCCGCCCTTCCTATTCCTTTTACCCTACCTCTTCTTCCTATTTCTTCTTCTACCCCATCTGATACTGACAAAAAGGAGGAGAAGAATGCAGATTTAAACTAGTCTTTCTTTTTTGTTTTTTGTTTTTGGTTTGTTGTTTTGTTGTTTAAAGTTAGCCTTTCTGACTATTAATGACTCTTTTGATATTTGAATATTAGTTAACAGGTTATCAGTTCTTGATTCTATTATTTATTTAGTGAGTTTATTCTACTAATTAATTATTTTCTGTGATTTAAGTTATGTTTTGTCATCATCAAAAAGAGGGAGAATGTTAGATGTAAGGCCTTGATGATAACAAAATGAATAGCTACGTCTCTCTGCATAGATGTTAAAGTTGTTTGATCATTTGTTGGATCATTGGATTGATCAAACAAATGTTCGATAATTGGCTAACCTTCTATAAGTTTAGCTACCATTAAGGTTTATCGATAACATGTTACATAATCACTGTGCTAGATAACTTCTTAGATCAACATTTTATTCGATCACCTGTTCGATCATTGGAAAGCTTGCTTTAATGTGATTTCTATTAAGCAATTATCGATCACTTAATCAATAATTCAATTGATTGATAAGCTATTAGGTAAAAAGGATAAGCCTTCTCATGGTTGACAAGTTATTATCAGTCACCTTAGGGATAAGTGAGATTATTGATCATGTGACAGAGTATTGGTAAGTTCTCTTCTGACCATATCTATTTCAAATACTATTGCAGTTATTCATCACCTTATCGATCAACTTATTAATCGATAACTTGTTCTAAAACTGTCTAAGCTTATCTTACTACATTGTTTAATAAAATGTTTGATCAAGTTACACTCTGTAATTCTCTACTTCAAGTTTCTCTCTACCAATTATCGATCGCTTTATCGATAATTACAATAATTGATCAGCTAATTGATAATTACACTTATCGATCACTTAAACGATTAATATCATACTTTTCTTATCTAACTCTGCTAAGTGATTCAAATGACTTTTCAGATAACTTGTTTGATTAAGTCTTTATCAATAATGTCTTAGATAAATTTGGTTAAAATGATTTTGTGCACTCACTTTAATTATTGATAAACTGTTTGATAAAGTGAATAATCGATCATCTGTTCCATAAAGCTCAAACATATTTCTTTAAACTGTTCTTCATGATGTTTTTCAGAGAAATTGATACCATCTTATCTTCAAGCTTTTCTCAGCCTTCATTAATCATCCTCTTTTTCCTTGAAAGGCAATGAAGGCACCTGATTGAATTTATAAAGCTTTTAACTGTTTTCAGAAGTACTTTATTGATTAAAATCACCTTGATTAGAATTCATCATTTATCAATAACCTGTTTCATAAAGTGATTGATCCATAATGTCTTCAATAAGTGAGTCTATATTTTAGATTGCTTCTTTCTCTATTAATTGATAACTTTATCAATTAAACACTTATCAATCAAGTCTTTGATAAATTAACTCTTTGATTATCTAATCCTTAATTTATGATATTCACTTCTTATATTAAAGTTCAAGGATCATCATCTACTCTATTACTTGCTTTTATTCCCTGGCAAGAAAATTCATTTCTTTACCAAGACACTTCTGCAAATTACAAAGCACCACAGATATATTATAGGTTATGTCAAAAGTGCATTTATTACGAACAACCGTTGCAACTACCAACACACGTAAGTGATATCCCAACTGTTATAAGCTCTTGTGTCTAATAGAAACTTGAAATTCTCTAACTATAAATGGCGCAAAAAGCATTGAATAAAGTAGTGAATTCACTAAGCTACCAACTGTTGAAATTAATCTGTGCATTCACTACTCAGTTTTATATCGTGAGCTTCAGTGCTTATCATATGTACTCTAAGAGAGAGTCTATAATTCTTTTACTCAAATCAGTGGGTGACTCAAGAGTGTAGAACTCTTGAGGGGATTGTAACTTTACGGGAAGTAAGGAGGAGTAATTAAGAGTAAGCTCGATTGCTGTACTGTGGTGCCAAGAACCCATTAAATCTTGTCTCTATTGAATTACTTGATTATTTATTTTATAAATTCAAATTTTTTATATCACCTAATTCACCCCCTCTTAGGTGAAACTGCCACTAATAATACTCTGTTCTGATACTAAAAAACAGAGGTAAACAGACAAGCACATTTTCGAAGAACACTTTGATAATTATAGTTCAAAAATTACTACATTTGTCGATCATTTGATCAAAAAATGGCATTTATGGAGTCCATTATCAATTATGGAAAGATCTGGAAAGATGATACTCAGAGAATGATAGATAACATGTTCAGAAACCCATCTTATTGATAAATCTACTGAAGAACTTATGGAGAAGAGAAAAAGAGGATCAAAGGTTAGACTTATTGATCATCTGATCAAAAACCTGGTTTTCTGATAATCTTATCTGTAAATAGGATTATCAATAAGCACATCAATCAACATAGGCAGGTATGGATCTTAACTATAATTTACCCATAACATGTTCAATAAACTGCTTTTTCGATAACGTGATCCATAACTGTTCTTCATGTTCTTATGTTCTTCAAAATTATTGATGACCTAATTCATCACCTTCATTATCAATGACTTGATCAATAATTCTCTATGTTAAAGTGTAAATTTTTGAAATTCCCTTGTCAGTTTTAAAACCTTAACTCGAATAATTGTTACCTTGTTTTCTAGCAACAGTTAAAAACTCACTTGTTCCTTTAAATCACTCATGAAAACTTGTCACACCTTCATTTTAAACCCCATTATACATCATTTAGAAGCATTCAAAATTGTTACATGATGCTCAAAGTAGGTAAAATCCAAGATTTAAAATTTTGATTTTGGTTACTATTCATGTAACCCCTAAAAATCAAGACAACTTTGAAAAATCATTACTAAATGTAGAAAACTCAAAATGGAGTGGTTCTAAGCCTCACACGAAGCTCATGAAATGCTCTACATAGTAAAAATATTCATAGGTATCAATTTCTCATAGATCAATACCAGTTTCCACGCAATTATGTACTGTTCATTTGGTAAATTCTGGAATTTTCAGTATTTTTGCCCAACTTTGGAAGGGCATAACTCTTTGTACAAAATTCCAAATTTAATAATCTACTACTTGATTTAAAGCTAAAAATGTGATCTATAAGTTTACCAAATTTGAAGTTTAGATTCAAACATTTGCTATTTCTTTCGTATGTACCAAGCTTGGTCCTTTGTAGGAAAAATTCATCCCCTAACTACACTTGTTTTGGTTCTTTCTTAACATTTTACCCATCCTTAATCATTTGAAACTTAACACATGCTTGAGCATACATTTTACTATACTTTCACATGTTTAAACATAGGCATATATGCTTGGCTCCCATTAGGAGCTATTATCCAACAAACATTTCCAAAGTCATAATATTACATAACAAGTTCCAAAATTTACACTAGGGTACATTAATTGTTCATTAGGCCTCCAGGACAATTTCTTTGCCTTTGCCCTTGCTTGAACTTCCTCCTAGATGGTGTTAAACATAAGAGTCAAATTTTAAAGAAATCCCAGTAGCATAGAATCACAATTATCATGCATTCATGCAAACACTACGTGCAATGCTTTTGTGCATTTATATTGTTTATGTGTTCATGCTTTTATGCCATAGAAAGTAAGTTATCATACACATATTCAGTGGACATAATGCCAAGGCAACATAATTCAAACATTGCAATTAACATTTGCAATAAAGCTTAGTCGCATCATGGCACACATTGCACACATACATATTAACACATCAATGTAATCAAGAAAGCAATCAAAGTGTAATTCAATGCTACCTTTTGACACTTGGTTCTTGATTTCCCTTAGGTTCAAGATGTTCTCTTGAGGATTTGACAAGGTACCTATCAAACCAACACCAATGCCAATCATTCAATTATTCAAACACATTACACATTACTTAGACATTAAACCCTCTTTCTTTGGATTTTTAGCCTAATTGTTTTCCCTTTGATTCAAGAAACGTCCTTGGCCATTCCTACATGATTTTTTATGTAGAATTTAAATATCAAAGCAAATTTTACAAAATAAAATCCCTTTCCTAAGTTCTGGTCAAAACATAAACGAATTTTTACAAGGGGAGATGTCAAAATTTCCAACTTTGATTTTTAATGCTTCCAGATTCAATTCCTCCACATTATCCTACACAAAAACACCCAAGGAATTCAATGGAAGCATCAAAACCATCAAAATCTAATAATAAGTCCATGAATTCAAGATGGCCAAACACCTCCCCTTAGGTTCATAAATTTCTACATTTGATTCTAATGAATTTAAACATACTTTCATAGCATAATCCTACACAAAATCACATTTTAAATCCATTGGAACCATTAAAACTCATTGAAACAATTCCTACCCTTGATTTCTTGAGTTGGCCGAACTAAATAGTCATAGGTTCTAGGGTAATTTCTTCCATAACCAATTTGAAATAGCACCAAACATCAACCACAAGCTCATAACTCAATTTGCTATCCTCTCCTAGAACTTCCAGCAAAACAGAAATGGGACAACACTTCCCCCTCAATTTAAGTCACGATTTGGCCATTAAAAATGCATCAAATTAAAGCCTAAACATACCTTAAAGAGTCTTGGATTAAATATTGATGATTAGCCTTGGATTAGAAGCGGTTTGGAAGGTGTTTGGAAGTCAAGAAAAATTTGTGCAGAACCTCCCCTATTTTTCCAGATTTTTGCACGAATTTTGGGTGAATTATGGGGGTATTTATAGACCTCATTTGCTGCTCCAAAACCTGCCCTTGGGCAGCTATTTCTGTCCCAAAATTAAGTGCATAAGTTGGCTAAAATGAGGGTGCAATCCTAGCCACACATGGTTTGACTCAAATTCCAAAACATTATATGTGACTCAAAAACCCCTAATTCCACCTTTTCCTATTTTTAGGGAATTTTTGAGAATTTTTCTCAAAATTACCGTTTTTGTCACACCTTACTTATCGGATCCACTTAGGGGTTATTCAAAACAATTTTAGACCACATCGGATGGTCTTGGGCTCAAAATCCATAAAAACGCTGATTTTCATATTTTTACTGTTCATCAGGTAAAAATCCAGTTTTCTGGCCCAACTTTAAAAATTCATAACTTAATCTAAAAAAATCAAAATGGAGTGGTTCAAAATTATATAAAAATATCTTTGAATTATTTTTCAAGGAAAAATAATCTTATGAACTAATTCCATTGCAAAAAGCATCAAGTTTTTGTGAAATTCACCTCTGTCCATTTGGCAAAAATCCTTTTTCTAGATTCTGAACCTTAACTTTGAAAAATCATTAAAAATCGTGTAGTTAGCTATTTTTAACGTGCTGCCTATCAATTTGAAGCTCATGACGTCAACTATAAGCATACTAAGTTTTGTGTATAAATGCACGCGGTAACTTAATCAAACATGGCTCTAAACTAACATCCTGCTTAGAGATTACAGCACCAACCATTGAGACTCATACATAATAAAATGTCAACGAATTTTTATGGTATGACACCATAATTTGGCCTCCAATCTATAGCTTGCTCTTGGGAGTTTCAGGCCCTAAAATGTCAGATTATATTTGGGGGATGAGATTTCTATGAAATCCCTATAGCAAGATCAATCAACCAAAACATGAACATGCATTAATTACAAGCATTTCAACCTTTTGCTATTAATAGGGAACTATTTTACCTCATACATGTAGCACTCTAACATGTAATAGCCAAGGCACATAAAGCAAGGAGTATAGTTACACAATCATTATCATCATCATCATTTAGTTCAACCACATAATAGCACATGAAATTGCATAGCAATTAATGCAACACTCAACATTAAGGTCAATTAAATCTTACTACCTTAATCCAATGCTCTTTGATTTTCTTGTTCTTCTTTCTTGCTTCCACAAATGCCAAAACCTATCATGGCAATCCATCAAAAGGGCAGCAAGAATCATCAACCATTCCACATAAGAATCAATAATATAACTCAAGTAACTCCTATACCCCTTAAAGCTTCAATCTTTATTCTTGAATTTTTAGAGTTGGTTTCCATAAACCCTAAAAATTCTCTCTTGACTCCTTTCTACATTATTTTTCATGTAGATTCCAAATATCTACTTGGATTTAACAAAATAAATTTCCTTCTTTTAGTTTCAGCTTGACCAAACCATTAGGGTTCAAAATCCAAAATTGCAACTTTGATTCTATGGCTTCCAACACTTGTTCTTTAGGTTTACCCTACACCATTTTTCATTTTGAACACAATGGAAGCCTCAAAACTTTGAAAAACACATCCTAGGGTCCAGATCTTACTTTAGCCGAAAAGGGTCTCAAGCAACACAACAAAGAAAACACTCTAAAATCAACCTACAACCACTTGTAACCACTAGGATCTAACATACTTTAGAGTGTTCTAGCAAGATCTCACAACCAAACTTCCTCCCCTACATAAGAAGCATTTCGGCCAGCACTCAAAGAGGAAGAGAACCAGAAATTCCAACCATACAACTCAAGCAAACAAGGCAAGGAACAACTTAGAACCAAAAACTTACCTTGGATCTCACTTGTATGCTTAAAGTTGATGCCTTTCTCTTGATTTCTCCCTTGAACTCCCTCTTTTCCTCTCAAGCTCCCTCTTGGCCAAAATATGGATTAGATTAGGGGGGAATGAGCTCACTCAATGCACACAAAATATCCCACCAACCATCATTAATGTTATGCCATGTGTCAAAAGCCTACTTAGTCTTAATCCTCTCTTAATTAACTTAAATAATAATGTAATTAAATTCCAAAGTCAAGATCCTCTCCATTGGTAGCTTGACACTTGGAAAGCTTTAATTACCATCCATTAAAGGCTTGACAAGTGGCAACTTGTGGGCCAAGTAAAGTGCAAGACTCTAGTCTTCACTTAATCGGTGCACTTTTACTCCGGGTTTAACTTTTTTTCTATAATTACAGTGCTCTGGCTTCTGTAATTATTTTTATTAGATCCATAAATTATTTTCCTCATTTTTATCTTCCCAAATTGCCCTCTTTGTCTCAATTTAATTTCCCAATAATTAAATAAAAAGAAAAACTTTTTTCCTTCTCTTTAGTGATTTTTCCACTTTTCAAAGGAATTGGGAAAAATCTTAGACACTTGAGGGTCTTCTTTTAATTTCATTATCTCTTATAATTCCTTGGGATATCATAGGAATTTTCTTGGGATTTTATTCTCCTTAAGAATATTTATTTGGAATTTTCCAAATAAAAGACCTTAAACTAGCTTAAATCGCCCTTAAATTCCCTTGTAATTTCTCTAAGGGCAATTTGGTCATAAAACCAATTTTATAATCCCATATAATTCTCAAAAGATATCATCCTCATTTTTTCTAAATTTTTTGAGGCTTGGAAATATTTTTTCATAATTATTCTTGACTAATTTTCCTTAATTAGTCAAACTTTTTCATAATTGGCTTGGAAAATTATAATAATTATTTTCCACCAAAATTCTTCTATTACTCCTTGTCATTTTTTACCCTTAATTATTTAGGAATATTGTAAGATCCTTAACCTCTGAACATTATAACTCGTCATAAAATCACTACTATGGTAGAAAAGGAAAGCTGTTAAAATGAGCTACCATAATAGAAGGAAAATTTCATATTTTTAGAAATTGACTTTCAAACTCGGGTCAACCCGTACTCCGTTGCATGCAACTAAAATCATTCATTCATAATCCACTGGGCCTCCGAGCCTCCGGGCCGGGTAATAACATATATCAAAAGCAGCCCATCCAATTAGTTTTCAACCATGTAACAAAGTTTCATAACACAATAGAAATGGCCTCCGGCCAACTAAAACGAGGAGATAACATATTCTCCAATTTACAATAAGGCTAGGTAATCAAGATATTTCAAAGGACCCTAACTGTGGCAATATACAACTGTTCATACATAAACAAAGGCTAGAGGCCTAAAGTTAACCAAACTCAAGCCTCTGCGTCTCTTCCAGAAGGCGCACGCCTAGAAACTTCACCTGAAAATATTGTAAACCACACGGTGAGACAAAGTCCCAGTAACCAACCATTCCAATTCAAGGTACTACTAAATAGGTGCTCATGAGTTGTCAAGTGGGGCAATTCACAAGTGATATATATTGATAGCCACTACAAGTCATGCAAGTGCAATGATGCAATCCCATCAACCATATCCCTCACTTTGGGGGATTTTCAAGAGCCGAAGCCGGCCTATCCCTCACTATAGGGGACGTAAGGAGCCATAAAAGGCCTATCCCTCACTCTGGGGGACGTAAGGAGCCAAAACCTATCCCTCACTATGGGGGACGTACTGAGCCAACCATCATGCATTAATGGAGGCCTTACCACGTGGTAGTAACTATCAAAAACTCTCACCAATTCCCAATTCATGCATCATGCTCAAACCATAATCAAATAGTAATTGAACATTTCATAAGTAACTTCATTCAGTGGCATATCCTTCACAATTTCAAGATTCATTCATCATCAATCAAAACCCCATAAGACGGTTTTCCCTTTTTATACACAACATACACTTTGAACATAACTACTACTTGGAGCACAAAACATAAATCTACTCACAATACCACAGAAGCAAGTACTAAGGATTGGAAAGTGGTTACCTCTCGCCTGAGCAAGGAACAACAAACCAACAATGTGGCCCCGTGCACCACCAAGACTCACAACCGGTCTACACAAGCACACAAACACAAAACCACCATGTATTAGCTTTCAAACTAATAATGTGGCCAAAACAACACTTAGGGACACAAAATTCCTATCTCCCATCAAAACTCTACCCAACTCAAAGGGTATAACTATCAAGGCAACACTCCAAAGTCATAAAAGTCCATTAAAACATCAAATCCCCTTCTAAGCATCAATTAGGGCTCAAACCTTAAGGACCCACTATAGAAATTCCACACCCAAACATCCCATTTGAACAATTGAAGTTCCAACAACAATCTAAACCGATTAAACATCCAATTTAACCCTCCTTAACATAACCCAATTCACAAAACTCAGAATCAACCTCTACATTATCATCCTCAATCACAAACCTCCCATTTCCATAAACCCTAGCTTCAAAAACTTAAGATTCTTTAAATCCAAGAAAACTACACCGATTAAATACTTAAACTAACCTAAAGCAATCAATTAAACTCAAAACAATCGGTCAAAAACCTCAATTCCATCACAACTTAGAAAATCCTAGGGTTCCACCAAAAATCCTCAGAAATTCTAAGAGAGAAAGTAGATTAGAGGTTAAAATCACTTACTTGAGGTAATGGATCCTTAGAAATGTCTTTCCCAAGCCTCAACACTGAAACCCTAGCAGAGCTCCTCTCTCCTCCTTCAGATTTTCTAATTTTCGCACACTGAACCCCTCCCGCGACTATACAGATTCGCGACCTTTCGCCACGGCGAACCCATATCTTCGCCGCGGTGAACTAATCCCGAGAGGGATTACTCGCCTGAAAACCCGACTTCGCCACGGCGAACTCCAATATTCGCCGTGGCGAAAGCTTCCCGAAAGGAAACTCTCGCTCGCCTAGAAAAACTTCGCCGCGGCATGCCCTCACCTTCACCGGGGCAAAACATTCCCGAAAGGATACTCTCCCCTGGAACTCCCAGTGCGCCATGGCGAAGTAAAACTTCGCCATGGCGAACATACCCTGAGAGGGGTACGTTCACCTATTCCTCCAACATACCTCAAATCCAACCCAAACACCAAGATTAAGATTAAATTGCTAATCTATCCTCAAAATCAACCAAAAGAGGTTATTAAAAACCTGATAAAACTCAGGGTGTTACAAATATCCCTATTCCTTAATGCCATATTCCCGGATGTGACAGTTTTGCCCCTAGGGACCTGATAAAGTCAGTTTCATCCCATTTTAGGTTTCTATGCTTTACTCACACCTTATGCTTATCAATCATGTTTCATTTCTCACATTCCCATTACTAGGGTTTCAAATTTTGGGATGTTACAAAACTCCTTCAAAAACACTTTATAAGCTCATTCGATTACTCTAAACCTGTCTTTTCTCAAAAATCATTGAATCTCTCCTCAAAAATCTGAAATGGCATGAGTAAAGCAACTAGGTGCCAGTCTCGAAGAAAGCTCTAAAAAGCATGCTCTGACCAAGGAAACTACACCTTTTAGTGCCAAATCCAAATGCAGACTAAAAGTTTGACAAGAGAAAATGCTCGAAAGTGGTATGCTAAAAATCCGAGAGCGCCAGACCCAAGGCTCATCTTAGTTAATGCCGAGCAAGAGGAAGACCCGGTCAAAATCTAAGCTCCCTGTGGTTTCTGAAGGATCAAAAACCGAATCAAATGAAGGAGTTTTAGTTTAGAAAGCTGTGGATGCTACTCTGGGATTGGCAGTCTCCAAACAACCAAGAAGGAAGAAACAGAGGGCAAGTGAAAGAGCCTCTCACTAAGCTCCATTCCAAGGTAATCCTTTATAAGCCTCGACTGAAGAATTTTTAGTAGGAAAATCAGATGAGGATATGAATATTGGAAAATTTAAATGAGATTTTTGTAAAACCTTTAACCTCAAAACATTATAACCCGTCATAAACCCACTACTATGGTAGAAAAGGAAAGCTGCTAAAATGAGCTACCATAGTAGAAGGAAAATTTCATATTTTTAGAAATTGACTTTCAAACTTGGGTCAACCCGTAATCCGTTGCATGCAACTAAAATCATTCATTCATATCCACTGGGCCTCCGAGCCTCCAGCCCGAGTAACAAAACACATTTATATCAGCCCATATAAATAGTTTCCAACAACATAAATCGAAGTTCTACAAACAATAGAAAAGGCCTCCGGCCAATTACAAGTGAGAAGATACACTTCGTTCAGTTTACCATAAAGCCGGGCAATCAAAATATTTTCAAAAGCAGTCCTAATTGTGGCAATATATACTAGCCATACATATACAAGTGCTAGAGGCCTAAAGCTAACCAAGCTCAAGCCTTTGCGTCTCTTCCCAATGGCCCACGCCCGGAACCTTCACCTGAAAACATTGTAAACCACGGGGTGAGACAAAGTCCCAGTAACCAGCATTTCCAATACTAGGTACTACTAAATAGGTGCTCGTGAGGTGTCAAGTGGGGCAGTTCACAAATAATATGATAACAAGATAGCCACAACAATTCATGCGAGTGAAATGATGCAATCCCATTAACCATATCCCTCACTTTGGGGGATTTTCAAGAGTCGAACCCGGCCTATCCCTCACTATGGGGGACGTAAGGAGCCATAAAAGGCCTATCCCTCACTCTGGGGGACGTAAGGAGCCAAAAGGCCTATCCCTCACTATAGGGGACGTACTAAGCCAACCATCATGCATTAATGGAGGCCTTACCACGTGGTAGTAACTATCAAAAACTCTCACCAATTCCCAAATCATGCATCATGCTCAAACCTTAATCAAATAGTAATTAAACATCTCATAAGTAACTTCATTCACTGGCATATCCTTCACAATTTCAAGATTTCATTCATCATCAATCAAAACCCCACAAGACGGTTTTCTCTTTTTATATACAACATATAGTTTGAACACAATTACTACTTGGAGCACAAAACACAAATCTACTCACAATACCACAGAAGCAAGAACTAAGGATTGGAAAGTGGTTACCTCTCGCCTGAGCAAGGAATAACAAACCAACGATGTGGCCCCGTGCACCACCAAGACTCACAACCGGTCTACACAAGCACACAAACACACAACCATCATATATTAGCTTTCAAACTAATAATGTGGCCAAAACAACACTTAGGGACACAAAATTCCTATCTCCCATCAAAACTCTACCCAACTCAAAGGGTAAAACTATCAAGGCAACACTCCAAAGTCATACTAATCCATTAAAACCTTATTTCCTTTCCAACCATCAATTAAAATTCATAACCTCAAGGACCCACTATAGGAATTCTACACCCAAACATCCCATTTGAGCAATTAAGGTTCTAACAACAAATCTAAACCGATTAAACATCCAATTTAACCCTCCTTAACATAACCCAATTCACAAAACTCAGAATCAACCTCTACATTATCAACCTCAATCACCAACCTCCCATTTCCATAAACCCTAGCTTCAAAAACTCTAAGTTCTTTAAATCCAAGAAAACTACACCGATTAAATACTTAAACTAACCCAAAGCAATCAATTAAACTCAAAACAATCGGTCAAAAACCTCAGTTCCATCACAACCTAGAAAATCCTAGGGTTCCACCAAAAATCCTCAGAAATTTCAAGAAAGAAAGTAGATTAGAGGTTAAAATCACTTACTTGAGGTAATGAATCCTTAGAAATGCCTTTCCCAAGCCTCAACAATGAAACCCTAGCAGAGCTCCTATCTCCTCCTTCAGATTTTCTAATTTTCGCACAATTGAACCCTCCAGCGACTATATAGATTCGTGACCTTTTGCCGCGACGAACTCCAATCTTCGCCGCGAAGAACTAATCCCGAGAGGGATTACTCGCCTGTTTCGCCGCGGCGAACTCCAATCTTCGCCGCAGTGAAAGCTCCCCGAGAGGAAACTCTCGCTCGCCCAGAAAACTTCGCCGCGGCATACCCTCACCTTCGCCGCGGCCAAACCTTCCAGAGAAGACACTCCCCTCTGAAACTTCGCCGCGGCGAACATACCCTAAGAGAGGTACGTTCACCTATTCCTCCAACATACCTCAAATTCAACCCAAACACCATGATCAAGATTAAATTGCTAATCTATCCTCAAAATCAACCCAAAAAGGCTATTAAAACCCGATAAAACTCAGGATGTTACAATTTTACATCAAGAAAATTCTATCCTATGGTATCTATGGATTTGGAAGAACTAAAAGCAAATGAGAAAATGAGATTAGACCTATCTGAACCCATGGAATACTATCAGAATTGGTTAAGTATTAGAGGAGATTACTGTCTGGAAATGGTAAGGAGGTTTTATTGTAACATGGAAGTACATGATACTTATGATGAAAAGGTGTCACATCCAAAATTTTACAACTACGAGTAAGGAAGTCCCTGGACATTTAAGGGCCAGAGTAATAGAAAGAAATATGAAAATTTAGAAAAATATGTTAAAAATTCCCAAAATTTGGCAAATAATTATGTAAGGTAGAGAAAAGGTCCCTGGATAGTATTTGAGGCTCAAAGGATGAAATTATGATGGAAGATAGTAATTATTGAATTTTCAATAATTATTGAATATTCACTAATTGGGAAAGTTGGTCAAAAATTAATTAGAAAAAATTGTTTTAAGCCTTATAAAATTAAGAACAAATAAGGATAAAGTGTCTTGAGAATTATAAGACATTGTACAAGTGATTTTATTCCCAAAATACCCCTGGTAAATCTTTAAAGGAGTTTAAAGTCCAATTATGCTAATTGGGGTTTTATTTGGGAAAATTCCCAATAAATACTCATGAGACTAGATAAATCCCAATAAAATTCATGAAACTCCTATGGGATTTATAAGAGGTTATGAAATGATCAGAAAATTTTTAAACAGCCTAAAGACCTGAAAAAGTAACTCCCGAGCAAGAAAACTAAAATAGTACAGAAATTGGTTTTCTTTTCTTTTAACAATATAAATTAATTATGGGAGTAAAGGAGGGCTCTTTGGGAAGTGAAAATTGATAAGGAAATGTTAAGGATCTGATAAAAATTAATTAGGAAGCTAAGATGGTCACATCTAATAATATAACATTTACGAATAAGAATATTCCTAAATATTCAAAGGCCAAAAAAAAAAGAAGGAATAGAAGATTTATGGTGGAAAATAATTATTATAATTTTTCAAGTCGATTATGAAAAGTTTAACTAATTAAGAAAAATTGGTCAAGAATAATTATGGAAAAATATTTCCAAGCCTCAGAAAATTAAGAAAAAATAAAACAATATTCCTTGAGAATTATATGGGACTATAAAATTGGTTTTATGACTAAATTGCCCTTAGAGAAATTACAAAGGAATTTAAGGGCGATTTAAGCTAGTTTAAGGTCTTTTTATTTGGAAAATTACAGATAAATAATTGGAAGGAGAATAAAATTTTAAGAAAATTCTTATGATATTCCAAGGAATTATGAGAGATTATGGAATTAAAAGAAGACCCTCAAGTATCCAAAGTTTTTTCCAATTCCTTTGAAAAGTGGAAAAATCAATAAAGAGAAGGAAATTAATTTTTCATTTTATTTAATTATTGGGAAATTAAATTTGAGAAAAAGAAGGCAATTTAGAAAGATAAAAATGAGGAGAATAATTTATGGATCTGACAAAAAATAATTACAGAAGCCAAAGTACTGTAATTATAGAAAAGAAATCAAACTCGAAATAAAAGTGCACTAATAAAGTGAAGACTAGAGTTTTGCACTTTACTTGGCCCACAAGTTACCACTTGTCAAGCCTCTAATGGATGGTAATTAAAGCTTTCCAAGTGTCAAGCATTAAGTGGAGAGGATCTTGACTTTGAAATTTAATTACATTATGATTTACTTAATTAAGAGAGAAATTTCAAGACTAAGTAGGAAGGTGACACTTGGCAACTCATTTATGATGGTGGTTGGGATATTTTGGTGTATTAATTGAGCTCTTGCTCCCCCTAAAATCTGATTAGTGTTTCGGCCAAGGCAAGAAGAGAGGGAAAAAGGGAGAGCTTGATGGAGAAATCAAGAGAAAGGAAGCAACTTTGATCATCCAACTAAGATCTAAGGTTAGTTTTTGGTTCTAAGTTGTTCCTTGCCTTGTTTTCTTGAGTTGTATAGTTAGAATTTCTGGTTCTCCCCTTTTTTTTTAGCTGGCCAAAATGTTTATTGAGTAGGGAAAGAAGTTTGGTTGTTAAATCTTGCTAGAACACTGCAAAGCATGATAGATCCTAGTGGTTACAAGTGGTTGTAGGTTATTTTTGAAGTGTTTTCTTTGTTATCTTGCATGTGGACCATTTTGGCCAAAGCAAGAGCTAAATCCTAAGATGTGTTTTTTAAAGTTTTGAGGCTTCCATTGTGTTCAAAATGAAAAATTGTGTAGGGTAAACCTAAAGAACAAGTGTTGGAAGCCATAGAATCAAAGTTGTAATTTTTGGATAATGAACCCTTTTGGTTCGACCAAGCTGAAACTGGAAGAAGGAATTTTATTTTGTTAAATACAAGTAGATAATTGGAATCTACATGAAAAATCATGTAGGAATGAGTTAAGAGGGAATTTTCAAGATTTATGGAAACCAACTCTAAAATTTAAAGAACAGAGGTGGAAGCTTTAAGGGACAAAGGTTGTCCTTGAGTTATGTTGTTGATTTTTATGTAGAATGGTTGATGATTCTTGCTACCCCTTTTGTGGATTGCCATGTCAGGGTTGGGATTTGTGGAAGCAAGAAAGAAAAATAAGAAAATCAAAGAGCATTGGATCAAGGTAGTAAGATTTAATTAACCTTAATATTGAGTGTTGCATTGATTGCTATGTAATTTCATTTGCTATTATGTGGTTGAGCTAAATGATGATGATGATGATGATGATGATTGTATAGCTATACTCCTTGCTTTATGTGCCTTGGCTATTGCATGTTAGAGTGCTACATATATGAGGTAAAGTAGTTCCCTATTAATAGCAAAAGGTTGGAATGCTTGTAATTGATGCATGTTGATGTTTTGGTTGATTGATCTTGCTACTGGGATTTCATTGAAATCTCATCCCCCATATGTAACCTAATATTTTAGAGACTGAATCATCAAAAGGGAGGCTGCAAATCCAAGGATAAAAATGATAATGAGCCATGAGGAAATATTTATATTTGGTTATATAGAAGCATGTACAGTTGGAGCTATAATCCCTAAGCAGGATGCCAAATTAGAGTCATGTTTTGTTAAGTTACCAAATGAATTTCTGCATAAAATTTGATATGCTTAAATTTGACATCATGAGCTTTAAATTGATAGGCAGCAAATTAAAAATGGATAACTACACAATTTTTAATGATTTTTCAAAGTTAATGTTCAAAATCTGAAAAAAGGATTTTTGCCAAATGAACAGGGATGACTTTTACAAAAACCTGACACTTTTTCAAATGGAATTAGTTCATAAGATTATTTTTTCTTGAAATAGAATTCAAAGATATTTTTATAGAACTTTGAACCACTCCATTTCGAATTTTCTAAATTAAGTTATGAATTTTTGAAGTTGGGCCAGAAAACTGGATTTTTACCTGATGAACAGTAAAAATCCGAAAATCAACATTTTTCATGGATTTTTGAGCCCAAGACAATCCAAGGTGGTCTAAAATAGTTTTAATTAAACCTTAAGTGGATCCGATAGTAAGGTGTGACACAGATCACTGATATAGAAAAAGACGTAGCTAATTAGTATTAAAATGGTGCTGAAAAAGGAGAGAAGTACACTTATTTTTGCTTGGCTCTCATTGTGCCACTTGTCAGATGGAGAGGATTTTGACTTCTAAAATTCATTTCATTTGGAATTAAATTAAGGAAAGAGCAAATTCAAGAAGGAAGCTTAGCTTGACACCTAAGCATTGCAATTCTTTTGAACTTTGATGGCATTTAGTTAATTCTTGGCTTATAAATAGCCACCAAGACCCCTCACATTTTGGCCAAACAAGGAATCATAGAGGAGATTGTGTTGCTCTTGCATTTACAGAGAGAAAGAGCTATTTCTAGTGAGAGAAAGTCCACCTAAGTTCAAGGAATCACCAAGGTAAGCTCCTAAGCTCTTTGCTAATTATTGTGGGCTGTTTATATATGATTTTATATAGTTTTGGATGGCCATTTTCCATGGAGAGATGATACCAAATTTTTGAAAATTATGGAAGGGTTTAGTCAAGGGTTTAAAGCATAGATTACACACTTGAAAATGATAGGTTTTTATTAGTTTTGAGTAAGTTTTGGAAAGAAAATTCCACCCCTCTTCATGATGATTCAATTCGGCCAAGGATAAAAAATGGGGTTAGAGTTGGATTTGATTTAATTTGATACTTCCAATGTGTTTAAATGATGAAATGGTGTAGGGAAACACTAAGAAAGGAACCTTGGAAGCATTAAATTTAAAATGGAAATTTGGTTTCCTAAGACATGCTTTTTGGCCAAAATGAGATCTATAGGGGGGATTGGATTTTAATAAATCTAGGTGGATATTTGGATTCTTTTGGTAAAATTGTATAGGATTAGCATAAGAGAACAATTTTTACAAAACTAGAACATTAATCCAAAAATTAAGAGAAAATAATTAGGTTCAAGAAGGTTAGTCTTGAACTTTATGCAATCTCTTAGTCCTAATGGATTGTATGATCAATGCGACTATGTTTGGGACCTTGGAACATCCAAGAGGATGTTTGATGATGTTGACCAAAGGTACATATGGTTGGAAAGTCAAGGGAATCAAAGGAAAAACAAGAGGAAAGCTTGAGGTGTAAGGTAGTGAACTTACCTATTGTTCTTGATGTTGTATGCTTGTGTGTTGCTGTGTACACGTTATCTGAATGTTATTATGGCATGTTTTGGCTGCTGTAATTGCTATTCATAATGATTAGATTATGTCTCCATGGCCATGTATCAAGAAGTTAGCTTTGAGCATGCTAATATGCCACTAATTAACAAGAGAATAAACAAGTTGCGTATAGTGCATTAGCATCCATCTAGCATGATTAATATGGTATTGTTTGCTACTGAGATTCTTGGCAATTTTGCCCCTCCCTAGCTAACCATTTAGGTTAATCAATGATGGGCAATAATGGCATGAGAAGCAAGAAGAAGAAAGTGGAGAATTATTTATGTTAATGAATGAGGTTAATATTCAATGTATAATTCTCCTATATTGTAAATTATGTTTATGAATGCCCATGATGTAATGTATGTGTTTAAAATGACTATGGCATGAATAGAAATGTATAAGAATGAATAGGAAAGAGTAAGCCCAAGTTTTACATGCCTAACAAATAAAAAGAATTAAAGCAAAAGTTAGTTAAGGGATAAAATATAGGTTCTAAAGTAGTTAGATTTGAGCTTCAGTTTGACCTACCAAATGGACAAATTTAGCCACAAGATTTAAAATGAGAGGTAGATCACTTGAATTGGATGTGTACACAAGAAGATATGAATTTCTAAAGTTAAGGAACAAAATCTAGAAGTTCTAGATTTTACTAAATGAACAGTAATCTTTATTGATTAAACTGTACGAATTGGCTAAAGATAAGTCCAATTGGAATTTTTTTTCCTTAAAGAGCATTAAAAGAGCTTTCCATAGAATATTGGAATACCTACATATGATTTTTCTAGAATTAGTTATTATTTTTCAAAATTGGACCTGAAATCTCAAAAACGTACAGTGAACAGTAATTTCCGAAAAGTAACGTTCTAAATGAGATTTTTGAGCTCAAGACCATCCAATATAGTCTAAGATGATTCTAATTGAACTTTAAGTCATTCTAGAAGTAAGGTGTGACAGAAAGAAACCTAACCAGAAGCTTTATCACCATTAACCTTAGAGGCCAAACAATCAAGCTGGATCCAGTTAAGATTATCGAGCTTCTAGGCACTCAGGAGCATGTATAAGGACCTTATATGAACTTTGTCAAAGCCTATAAAATCCTGATGCAAAGTGATTCCTTCCTCAGAGAATTTAGTTTTGCTCCAAGCCATATATGTGATTATTATAGAATAATTCACTACATCTATTCTAGAAGCATGGCCAATAAATCAGGAAGCTTCTCTTACTTAACCGAAGAGGATTATCTGCTATTAGCTAGGATTATAAGTGGGGAAAAGCTCAACATTGGGGCACTAATTTAAAGTGAAATGAAGAATTTCTCTTTATTTAACTCTAAAGCTAACCTCATTCCTGATTTTCTCTAGAATTTATTTTGCAAGAGCCTTCCTAAGATTTTAAGGGCCTTGGACGAAATGAGGGAGGGGAGAGGGTATTTATAGAGTTTAAAAACAAATCCTAGCAATTGATCTTGAAATTACGAGATTAAATCTTGGCCATTCATTTTTCCCTCTTTATCTTATGGTGACAAGTGTCCTTATGACATCATGCTTACCTCATCGTGCTTACAACATCAAGCAACATGCCTTTATTCCAACTATACACATGTCTTGTATCCAACCGTGCACGTGTCTCTTCCATCTAATCTTACACTTGTCTTTCATTTAATCATACACTTGTCTCTTCCATCATCAATTTGGCATTAAAATAAGAAGGAAATTAATATAAACTTCGTGCAAAATATAGCCCTTAGGCATTCCTCTACATATCTTGCCATTATGCACCGTATTGAGTGCTTTTTCAGGTCTTGACTTACTTAAGACTACTAGGACATGTTTTGGCACTATGTTTTTACCTCAAATAAGTCCACATGGCATTATATAACATGCTTAAAGAGAAAGTGACGCTTTTTCCTTGTCCTTCCATTAAAATAATTAATAATATTTATTTTGGAGTAAACTTCACTAAATTCTTTCTACCGGTCCATGACTCCGAGAATTTGTCTCTAGGTACCAATACTATTTATTAATCACAAAAAATTTTTCTAATTTTTCTTAAGTCAAAAGTCAACCTCTAGACATTTGACTTTGATTTTTCCCAGACAATGTATAAATAGGCTTTAAATTCTATTAAAGCCAACCTCTTCGCTTTCTAGGGACGGAATCATTTTTAAAACCTATGATAGTTCCTCAAGTATTTTTTTTCCCCATTTTCTTCCAATTATTTGAGGCCTCTCTATATTTTAAATAATTCAATTTCCACTAATAAACACTGGGAATTCCACAAATTCCTTCTAAGGGTATTTTTGTCATTTTTAGCCTCATATGGGCCTCTGGACCTCATCTCTATTTTTCTAGAATTTTCTAAAGTATTTAGGCCAACTTTTCATCATTGCCCTTTTCGGCCTCAGACTTGGCAAAAATTTTCATCTAGGTCTCTACTCGGGTTTAGGCTTAGGAATCATTTTATTGAAGTTCCTAGCATAACTTTTGGTCCTTAATTACCTCAATTTCTTATATTGGACACCAAAACTTTACATACAGGCCTTAATATACCATTTCCCATTCTCTAAGATTTTCTGGAGTTTTTGGGCATAATTTTCATTTTTGCCCTTACCAACCCGAAACTTTGCAAAATTATGATTTTGCCCCTAGTTCGGCTTAACCCATAATTCACCTCCTTGAGGCCTCCAACATAACCTTTGGCCTGTATTCATCCCTATTTCTCATTCTTTGGCCTCAAGACTTCACCAGAGTCTCTAGTGGCCTCAAACTTCACCAGAGTCTCTAGGGAATCTCTGAGACCTTTGTCAAAAAGGGTCTGGTAACCTGTCCATTTTAGGCTAATCCTAGCACTTCTAGGCCCAAAATTCAGGATGTGACAATTATGAGCTCCATTTCCATGGCACAATGATGGCATGACAATGGTATGAATGAAAGCATGAGAGTAATGTGCATGTAGCATGACCTACCATGCATGTTTAACATTATCATTGTTTGTTCTATGTTGCTAGGATTTCTTTGAAATCTCGCTTTTTTACGCAATGGCAACCCTAAGTGCTGGATCATCAAGGGAGAAGGGGGGAGATAAGATGACATGAGAAAATAATACTTGCTATACTATATTGATGATTATGTGATGTAATTAGTGACTTTTGGATAATATTAGTGGTTTTACTGGTGAATTTTTGTAAGTGCCTATGCTCTCATCACTTAAAAAGCGATGCCATGTATGATTATGGGTTGGTATTGTCACATCTTGTTAATTTTAACCCTGAGGATGTGAAATATAAAATAAACCATAGGTTAAGCAAGGTGGCCAATAGATAGCCAACACAACTTTTGAACCGAAACTAGATCAGGACCAGATTGTCATTTTTAAAATATCTTGTCAATATTGAACATGGAGGGAATGTAGACCTGAAATTCTAAAAAATTCTTAAAAATCATGAAAAGTAGAATAAAGGGTATAAAACATCATTTAAGGCCTGAAAGATAAAAATAAGATGAATTGTTTGATAAGGATTAAAGCCTGTTGTTTGAAAGATGTCAATTTGTGCATTTTTGGGACACTGTTCGGACAAGACTACTATGCTGTCCTAGGGTTTGATTTTTGTTGTTTTGATGCTTCCAATGGATTTAGAAAGTGATTTTATGTAGGGATATGTGAAGAACATGTGATTGGAAGCATTGAAATTGAAAATGAAATTTTTAGAACCTTAACGGACCATTCAGCCAAATTGAATAAGAAGAGAAGGAACTAGATTTTGATGAATCTAAGTTCAAATATGGATTTTAAGTAGAAAACTGTGTGGGAAAGACCTATAGGAATTATGTCAAGAATGATGATGCTAAAACCCTAAATTAAAGGTTAAAAGGGTAGGGTTTTAGAAAGGATTATGTAATGGAATGGTGTTATTGATTTGAAATGCATTTATTGTTGTTGTTTGATAGGAAATATTATTGAGCAAGTGGAAGCTCAAAATCGGGGACAAGAGGCCGTGTGAATCAAGCCCATAAGAGGTTACGTTGCTTGGTTGTTACTATATATAAACCCCTGTTTGTATGCCATGTTATGGATAAGTTTGATAGATCATAATATGTTTGAATTAGTGCATTATATGCCTTGGCTATATGTATTATTGATTTGATTTTTCAACTAGTTTAATTCTCTCTTTCATGGCATGAAAACTCATTGATACTTTGTCACATCCTGAAAAATTTCACCCAGACATAGGAATTTAAAAACTGGGATGAGGGCCAATGTAAAAAGTGGACAAGAGATTAAGCAACTTTTGATATGAAACCTCGATAAGGTCTGGGATCACATTTTTGGAACTACTAGTCTAGGAAGGGTAAAATGGGAAATTTTGAAAAAAATTCTTAAAAATTCCTAAAAAATGATAAAAATATGAGTTAGAGGTTTGGAACCTCAATTGAGTCCCGAAACATAAAAATAGTATAGAAATAGCTAATTACGGAATTTTCCAAAAATATAGAAAAAAATAGAGAAAAATAATTATTTTAAATAGTTAGAGGCCTCAATAAATTTTAAAAAATATATGAAATAATTATATAAATATGGATTGACTTTATAAAATTGGTTTTAGGCCTTGGATGTACAAGAAATAATTTTAGGGGATTTATTTCCCGTAGTTTTATCAATAAAGGTCTAATTGGAAAAAATTCAAAATAAATATCTAGAGATGGAGAAAAATTCTGAAAATTTTTAGATCATATTCTTATATTAAAAGAGGATTTTTTATAAAGATAAATGAATTTTTAGAGGCTTAAAAAATTATGGAATGTTAGAAGTGAATAGTAGCTGAAATAGTTCAGAATGATTTGAGATTGTGATTGGGTTTGTGGACTATCTTTTTGGGCCAGCCTAAACCATTTCTGGGTGTCATATTGAGCCTAATTAAGGCCCAATTCCATGACACTTCTAGACCCTCCCATTTAATTAAAATCAAATCCAATTTTCATGTGATAATCTTGGAATATTCTAGTGGATGGACACTTGGATGAATCTGAAGCTATCTTGGATTGGATGGTAGCCAAATCAGCCCCTTAGGTGGTAGCTTGGATGTCCAAAATAAGGGGAAAATAGCAAATTATTTTGCCTATAAATACCCTCCTAAAATACAAAAAAAATGGTGAAAAATTGCAAAATAAAGGGGAGGTTCTGTCAGCTTGATTCCAGACCTAACTAACCAAAATTCTTATGGAGTTTGGATAAGAAATCATCTAGCTTTTTTTAAGAAAATATCAAGGTATGTCTAAGCCTTGCTATACCTAAGATTTAAGCTAGTTTTAGTTAATTTTTAGCATGAAAACTTAAGGGAAAATGCTGCACAAATTCAGTTGGTACACTTGGTTATTAAGGAAGGATAGAAACTTTAAATATGATGTGGAATAAGCATGTTTAAATGGTGTTTGAATTGACTTTTGGAAGAAATCAAGGCTGAGGTTCTATAACACCTTGTTCAGCCATGACTTGTTCTTGGAGTAGGAGTTTGTTTTGATGTGTTTCGATGATTTCAATGAGTTCAAAAGGTGTTTTTGTGTAGGAAAATACCAAAGAAAAGTGTTTGAAATCATTAGAATCAAAAATAAAATTTTTGGAATATATATTACCCTATCCGGCCAAGCTTAAATCAAAGGGAATGAGTGTGATTTTGTGAAATCTAATTTGATATTTGAAGTCTACATGAAAAATTGGATAGGAATGGCTCAAGAGGTTCGTTGAAACAAAGAGGGAATAATTTGGCAAAAAATTAAGGAAAAAAGGATGTTAATGGAGCCTAATGTTGGATTATTGTGTTTATGCTTGAATGGTTGGTAATTGGAATGTATTTGTGCTTAGAATGATTAGCACATTACAAGAGATCAAAGAGGGATGCCAATTCCCTAAAGAGGCTGAATTGAATTATCAATCAAGAGGTAGCACTGAACTCATCATTTGATTGCTTTCTTGCTTGTTTAAATGTGTATGTGTTATGTTATTGATGTTGCCATGATATGATTAAGCAATATATGTGATGATACATGAAATTATATGTTAAATGTGCCTTGGCAATATGTTTAAGGAATGGGTTGCTAGCTTAATGAATCGCTCTTTTTGACATGGCAAATGATATGCACATGAAATGTTACATAATGGTATTGATTTTATGCACACATATTACACTTTTACATGGCATGAATTGCATGATGATTATTGTTCTTTGCTACTGAGATTTCTATGAAATCTCACTCTTTATGTCCAAAATTCACTGTCTAGGAGTTGGCCCAAGCAAGGACAAAAAGAAGATCATTTTGGGAGATATTTAAAATATATATACATATCTCTCTCTCTTTGTCTTTGAGCAATAGTTATGTATTATGTGAACTATTATGAATTATGTTGAATATTGTATAAGTGACTCAAAACCTTATGTATGTGAATGTTAAGTAATATTCAAGCTTTAGTAAGGTAAGGATGAATGGCATGATGGTTGGTAGTGAAAAGGAAAGGAAAAATCAAAATGGTAAAAAAAAAAAAAAGGGATAAACGTTGACTTTTTAGGGGTCAAGTTTGACCAATGATATTTTTCAACAACCAGATGAGTTTATGTAAAATTTGGCATGCTTATAGATCTTATTTTTAGCTTTAAAACAACCACTAATTGACTAAATTTGGAGTTTTGTGCTAAGAGATATGCCTTTCCAAAGTTGGGGTAAAATACTGAAAATTCAAAAATTGACAAAATGAACAATGCAAATTGTCAAATTTTCTAGCTTTGTTTCAGATGGATATGAGGCCAATGAGTATTTTTTCCTCTGAAGTACTCGTAACAAAGTTCAGATAGAAATTAGAACCACCTCATTTTGATTTTTCTACATTTAGTTATGAATTTTCAAAGTTGGCCTAAACTTCTGTGAATAGTGTATGGAAATCTGAAAATGAAAATTTTAAAGATGAAATTTTTTCCATCCTAAAGCTTTAGGAAATAACCTTAAATGATTCTAATGGATACATAATAAGGTAATAAAGGAGGTGTGACATATATTGTGTAATTGCATGTAACATATCTTAGTTGATTAACATTATGATTCTAGTCGTTTGCTACTAAGATTTTCATGAAATCTCATTCTTCTCTATGTCCAAAACAACACCATTAAGGGTGCAAGTAGTCATGGGAAAAGCGAGGAGGTGATCACATCTTGAGGAGTGATTTGATGATATTTTATGAACTTTATGTTATAATATTGTAACAATTATAAGATGGTGAATAATGGGCTATTTGAGGGTTGTAATCCATGTGAATATGCTTATTATATGCTATGAATTATGGTTCAAATATGCTTGAGTTGTTAAAGTTGAATTATGGCAAATTGAACACCTAAGGGATTAAAGTTGACCTAAAATGAGTCAAAGTTGGACAACACATGATTTTATGCAAATAAAGGAATTTGGTTATGAAATTTAGCAGATCAATGGATGTTACTTTTAGCTTTAAAATGATTGATAAGTTCAAGACAAGTTCTATATATACTACTTCCTCTCCTCTTAAGACACTCTTTTCAGTCAGTTCTGGAGAGCTTGGGCGCTGAAGGTTTTCGGCCAATGAGAGAAGAGAAGGAGGAGAGAAAGAACAAGGTGAATCCAAGTGGTTTCAAGCCATTAATCAAGGTAAGCTTCTATCTCTCTTGTGCTTTGATGTGGGGTTGTTTTTATGGCATTTCTATGTGGACTGGATGGCCATTTTCCTAGGGAGAAATGCTACCGGAATTTTTGAAAAAATAGGAGAAAATAGCTAAGGGATTGAAACATTGAGTTTGCAAAAGAAAATCCAATCCCTTGAAGTTGAGTATCAATTTGGCCAATATGAGTAATTAGGGTTAGAGTTGGATTCAATTTAATTTGATGCTTTCAATGTGTTTAAATGATGAAATGGTGTAGGGAAACAACAAGAAAGGAAGCTTGGAAACATTAAAATTGGAAATAAACATTTTGTTATTTAAAGCCCTAATTCGGTCAAATAAGGTTCAATAGGGAGGAATTGGATTTTCATAAATCTAGTTGATATTTGGATTCTACATGAAAAATTATGTAGAAATAACCCAAGGGAATTAAAGAATCAAAGCTAGAAATAATAACCTAAAAATCAAGTAAAAAGTGATTAAGGCTTATTATGATGGATGGAATAATAATATGTGATGTCCTATTGTGGTACCAATAGGCTCGGCATCAAAATAGAAGAAGATTTGCTAAGGGGAGGAGGTTGAAGGCAAAAGGATAAGCATTGAAAGAGGTAGCTCGCATTTATGTTTAATGTTACCTTGCATGGTGTTTATTGCTATGTATATGTTATTTGCTGTGCCATAATATGGATGAGATTATGTGATGTTCTATTTAACTTCATGCATGAAATGCCTTGGCTTATGCAATGTTGAGTATGTTAAATGAAAAGGTATGCTGTTCCTTTCCATGGCATGTGTATCAAAATTAAAGTATGTGATAGCTAGAAAGATATAGCATATGATACCTTGCTTGTGTGACATTTTGAATTTAATGCTATGCTACTAAGATTCCCATGAATCTTACCCCCATATTCCAATAATTCCCTAGGGCCTACTACATCCAGAGCAAAGGGCAAGGAGGTGATCAATGCTTGAAGAAATAATTGATGTCATAAAATATATATGGCTTTGATCCTTTCTTGGATTATGTGGATGTTTGTAATATTTTTTTGGATGATACTATGTCATAATATGATCCAATTATAGGCCAAAGTATGTTATTTTATCCAACTTTATGGCTGAATAAATGGGTTTTGAGTTAGAGCTTAAGTATAAAGAGGCAAAGAAATTAGGGGATAAAAGTCAACATTTTGAGGCTAAATGTTGACCAATGTTAAGTAAAAAATTATTGAAAAATTAGAAAAAGACCAAATGAACAGTAGTTTTCGAAAATTAATCTAGACTGTTTTTTCTCAAATGATAATCCAAAGAGCTTCTAGTAGAACTTGAAATCACTCAATTTTGATTTTTTTAGAATTAATCATGATTTTTTAAAATTTAGCTAAATTATGGGTTGCTGTGAATAGTAACCTGAGAATAAAATTTTTTCAAAGTTAAATTTTTCAAACCTTTGGCCATCAAATATGATTCCGTTTGCTTCTATTTTTTTGGTTGTTTGGAAAAAAGTGAAGGCATTGCAAAAATTGTGTGGGAAAGACCTATGGGAATTACATCAAGAATGATAATGCAAAAACCTTAAATTAAAGGTTAAAGGGTAGTGTTTTAGAAAGGATTGTCTAATGGAATGGTGTTATTGATTTAGAATACATTTATTCTTATTGTTTGATTGGCAATATTGTTGAGTAGGTGGAAGCTCAAAATCAAGGACAAGAGGCCTAGTGAATCAAAGGCATAAGAGGTAGCTTAGAACTTGCAATTTAATATTATCTTGCTTGGTTGTTACTACCTGTAAACCCTTGTTTGCATGCCATGTTATGGTTGAGTTTGATAGATCATAATGTGTTTTATTTACTGCATTATTGCCTTGGCTATATACATTGTCGATTTGACTTTTGAAATGGTTTAATGCTCTTTTTTATGGCATGAAAACTCATTGATACTTTGTGTAATTGCATGTAACATACCTTGCTTGCTTGACATTATAATTAGAGTTTCTTGCTATTGAGATTTTCATGAAATCTCACCCTTCTCTGTGTCCAAAATAACACTATTAGGGGCTGCAAGTGGTCATGGAAAAGGCAAGGAGGTGATCACATCTTAAGGAATGATTTGATGATATTTTATGAACTTTATGTTATAATGTTGTAATAACTATAAGATGATGAACACTGGACTATTTAAAACTTGTAATACATGTGAATATGCTTATTATATGTTGTGAATTATGGTTCTAATATGCTTGAGTTGTTAAAGTTGAATTATGGCAAATTGAACACCTAAGGGATCAAAGTTGACCTAAAATCAGTCAAAATTTGACCACACATGATTTTGAGCAAATGAAAGAATTTGATTATGAAATTTGGTAGATCAATAGATTGTATATTTAGCTTTAAAATGAGTGATAATCCATAAAAATTGATGTTCTATACAAAAATTTATGCTCTTCAAACTTAGGCATAGATTTTGGAAAATTGAAAAATTGACCAAATAAACAATACATTTTGACGTGGGTATTGAGCAAGCATGAGCTAAGATCATAATTTGGAACTATTTTTCCTTTAAAGATATCAATGAAAGCTTCAAGTAGAACTTGGAATCATATTATTTTTATTTTTCTAGAATTAGTTATGATTCTTTAAAATTGAGCCAAATTTAAGGTTACAATGAGTAGTAACCCAAGAAAAGAAATTCAAAAATTCAAAAATTTCCAACTTGAGGACTTATTGAATGGCTCCAATTGCTTCTATTTGACATAACATTGGGTGGTAAATTAAGGTGTTACAGGTATGATCAGAAAAAGGGTAAAGTTGCATGATTATGGTTTAAGGAAGTGAAAATAAAGCATTAAAAGGGATTAAAAAAATGCTTGAAAAACCATGAATTTGGACATGTGACTAGTCTGTCCAAATGTTTGAATCTGATATGAAACTTGGTAGGCTCAAATTTCATATTTTAACTTTTAAATAGAGTACTAGAACACTGAATTTGGTGTTGTGAGCTAAAAGTTATGAGTTTTTGAAGTTATGGTTGTCAGTGGCAGTTTCACACAAGAGAGGGTGAATTGTGTGATATATAAAAAATCAAATTAATAAAATAAATAATCAAATAAAGCAATAGACACAGGTTTAGAAAGATTTCATCGAGTATGAACAAATGAAGAATGACACAGGAGATTATACTAGTTCAGTCTTGTCACATCCTGTAAAAATTGACCCTAGTAATGGAGATGAAAAATTAAGTCAAGGGCTAATACGGAAGATAGACTGGCTGACAAAGCCAGGTATGACATAAAAGCCAGATAAGGTTCAGACTAGCAATTTCGAAATTATCGATCCAGGAAGGGCAAAATGGGAAAAATTGGAAAAAATTCTAAAAAAATTCTTGAAAAATGGTAAAAAGGTACATTAGAGGTTTTGAAACCTCAATGGAGGCCCTAAAGGTAAAAATGATATGAAGATAGATTATTTCAAAATTTCCTGAAAGCAGAGGCTTTTCGGGAAAACAAGCAGTGAAAAATAAAAGAAAAATAATTATTTTAAATGGTTAAAGTCTCAATAAATCTGGAAAAAATATGAAATAATTATCTAAATATTTGATTGAATTTATTAAATTGATTTTAGGCCTTGGAAGCATAGGAATTAATTTTAGGGAATTTATCTTCTCGTAGTTTTACTGATAAAGGCCTAATCGGGAAAAATTCAAAATAAATAGTTAGAGGTGGGAAAAAAATCCTGAAAATTTCCATATCATATCTTTATATTAAAATGGGATTTTTCATGTAGAGAAATCTAATTTTGGAGGTCCAAAAAAATTATGAAATGTTATAGGTGAATAGTAACCGGTAAACTACAATATTGCTTGGAATTGATATTTATGAGTGAACCCCACTTTTTCTTTCTTTTTAGGCTAGACTTGGGCTTCATTTTGGGCCAAGGAAAGGCCAAAATTTTGTGCAAATAAGTGGGCCAACAATTAATTGGATTTAAGCCCAATTTCAGTAAAAATATCATATGAAAGGTCTAAAGACTGGACACTTGTCATGATTTGAAAATTGGGGCATTGGATGGCAGCCATATGGCCATTTTACTGGTCAAATTTTGGCCATTGATGAAGGGGAGAGATCAATTTTTCTCTCTATTAATACCCCCTCATATCACTAATATTTTGGCTAAAATATAAAGACACAAGGGGGGTGCTACCAAACTGAATTCTTGACCTTGAAAGATAGCTTCTAGCCGTACAAATTAAGGAGGAAATGTCCAGGTTTGATCAAGGATTGATTGAGGTAAGTCTAAGCTTTGTTTTGGTTAAGGTTCAAGCTTATTTTGGTTGAAATTTCAAGTTGTAACCTAAGGCTAAGGTGTTGTAATTTTCAGTTGACATATATATGCCTTAGGGAAGGATAGAAACCATGATTTAAGGCTTGGAACTATATGCTTAATTGATGTTTGGATTGACTTTTTGGAAGAAACCAAAGTTAAAGTATACAGCACCCTATTCAACCATGACTTGTTCTTAGGGCAGGAGTTTGTTTTGATGTATTTTGATGCTTCCAATGAGTTTAAAAGGTGTTTTTATGTAGGAAAACACCAAGAGAAATTGTTTGAAATCATTGGAATCAAAAATAAAATTTTTGAAACATGTACTACCCTATTTAGCCAAGCTTAAATGAAAGGGAAGGAATGTGATTTTGAAAAATCTACTTGATATTTAGATTCTATATGAAAAATTGTGTACGAATGTGTAACATCCCAAATTTTCGCTCATAGATACAAGTAATAGCATAAGGAAAGGATGATTACTAAGTCTAATGCAACGAAAGTCCTGGAGATCCCTCGGAAGGAAAAAGAGATTTTCTAAGGGCAAATGTGTAAAACAATAGTGTTTAGGGACTAAAGAATGACGAACTGGAAATAATTAAGGACTAGCGGTTATGCCAAAATCTTGCAAGAGATGGCTCTAAAGGTTAGGCCTAAGGAGAGACCAAATTGCAAAGAAAAGATTCCTAGGCCAAGTAGGGATCTAATTGTAAATAATAAAAGTTTTAGTCGGCCAATGCTCAAAGTTAGCAAAAAGGGCCCAAACGACTTAGAAAAATTCCAAAAAAAATGGGAATAGGATCCCAGAGCCGATTTAAGGCTAGAAATGATGAAAATGTCATGAAGTCATTCCAGGGTTTTGGAGAATTTGAGATAGTAACTTAAATTAAATTATTTAAGCTATGAGACAGCTCCAAATAATTAGGAAAAACTGGGAAATAGTAGTTGAGGAATTTACACAGATTGTAAAATTAATTCCGTCCCCAGAAACTGACAAGGTTAGCTTTAATTAAATTTAAAGCCTATTTATACCCTAGCTGTCGAGAGTTTGACTTTTGACCCGAGAAAAATTAAAGGAGTTTCCTGTGATGAAAGGGAAAGAATGAAACCTAGAGACAGATCAACGCAGTTATGAGATGATAGAAAGAATTCAGAGAAGGTAACCCCGATTAAGTATTATTTAATAATATTTATGGGAAAAGGAGAAAGAAAAGATCTAAAGACCATCATGACGGCACTGACTCAGCATGCTGAGTCACCAAATACAATCATGACACCTACGAGTCATCATGCTGAGTTACTAAATGCAATCATGACACCTACGAGTCATCATGCTGAGTCAACAGAAGATATTTATGGACAGCATAAAAATCAGAACACAGTACAAGAATATTTTAGACAATCCTTTGTCTACCTGTTATAGTAAAATCTCTACCATGTGACTTAGTAAGGTTAAGTAGCCTGTCAGTAGAGCTAATTATTTTCATCTTTACTCCTCTAAGATGGTGCCATATATGTACTTAATTAAGATAAGAAAATGGTGCTAGAACATATCCCAGTGGTACCGAGTCAGTCAGGACTCAGAAAGGTACCCGATATGGTGCAGAATGGCAAAAAAAGTGAAGGAATGCCTAAGGGCTATATTTTACACCAATTTTACGTTAATTTCATCCCTCTTTTAATGCCAAAATAATGAAGGAATATGAAAGAGATGAGTGTACGGTTAGATGGGAAAAGAAGGTATTACGTGTACGGTTGAATGCAAGACACATGTACGGTCGGATGCAAGACACGTGTACAATTAGATTAAAGACATATAGCTTGATGATGTAAGCATGATGTCATCAAGATGAGGTAAGCATGATGTCATAGGACACATGTCATCACAAGATAAAAAGAGAAAAATGGACGGTCCAGATCAAGCCACGTATTTTTAAGATCAACGGCCGAGATTCAGTCTTGTTTTCTATAAATACCCCTCCCCTCCCTATCATTTCATCCAAGCACAAGGAAACTATGGGGAAGCTCTTGCAAAATGGTTTCTAGAGAGTGAAAGAAGAGGGAGAAAGAAAGGCCAAGTGGTCTCAAGCTAGATCAAGCTCTAAAACAAGGTGTGTGTGCCGTTTTTGATGTAGTTTCTACCTCCCTTGTTATTTTTGAGCTTAGTGGTTGGTTTGATTGGATTTTTGATGATTAAAATCCTATGGAGAGGTGCTGCACGAAATTGATGAGGTTAGGGAAAGATGAAATAGATGTTAGAAACATGTTTAAAGGCTTGGAAATAACAAGAATCAAGTGGTTCTGTGTTGATTTTTCAAGAAATCCAACTTTCCCTTAGTTTGTGATTATGTTTAGCCTTGACTGCTCTGAATGGTTAGGATTGGATTTTGATTGTTTTGATCTTGGAAATGGATTATACATACAAAATTATGTGTGAATAGCATACGAAAAAATTTTTAGAAAGGTTGGAATTAAAACTTAAAAGTTAGAGTTCAAGTATGTTCAAGAAAGAATCAAGTAGAGATAAGTTGATGACTTGATTCTAATAATTATTTTGCATAATGTATTAATGTGTTAAGTGTAACATCCAAATTTTTAGGCCTAGAAGTACCAGAAATAGCCTAAATTGGATAGGCTACTAGACCCCTTTTGAGCAGAAGTCCTAAAGACAAGAAAGGAAGTTAAAGCAGTTTTAAGGACTAAATTACAAAGTAAAAGTTTTCAGGGGCTCAAGTATGATCAAGTTAGAGGCTCCAGTAAAATCTCAAAGGCCCAAAAAGAGAAAAGAAGCTAGATACAGGCCAAAGGTTAAGTTAGAAACTTCAAAGAGAGGATTATATGAAGCTAAGTCCGAGTAGGGACTAAAACGTAAATGAATTTTTATACAAGGCTTGAAGGAAGTGTTATGGCTTAAGAAAATTTATAAATACTCTCTAGAATTAAAGGAAATTTATGGAGTAGATAGAAGAATTTTCTAAGCTCCGGAAGGCCATAAAGAAAGTCAGAGAAATGTGGGTCAAGTAAATTCGAAGGAAACTTAAGGATTAAGTTTTGATCCAACGGCTAGGATCTAATCTCCCTTCTCCTCCACCACTTTTATGACACTTGGCATCTTCTAGAAGGATGAGGTAAGGATGATGCAAGAAGATGATGCAATGATGATGCAAAAGTCAACTTGAAGTTCTAAAATTGCCCTTACCCTTTTTATTAGCCACCAAGGGCATTTTGGTCCATTCAAGCCAAATTTTTGGCTATAAATAAAGCCTCTACCTTTCATATTTTTAGCCAACATGAGTTTAAGAGGGGAAACTCTACCAAAATTTAGAGAGAAAAATGTAGGGGTGAAGGCCAAGAAGAAGGAACAAGATTCAAGCTTCAAGATCAAGGTATGTGATGGTTATAGCATCTAATTTGATGCCAATTTTGAATAAGTTACTCTTTATGTCAGATTTTTAGATCTGGCATGATTAAAGCACACTCTGCAAGCTTTAAATCCATGGGTAGAACACTTCATTTGAATATGTGTACGATTTATGGTGATTTTTCAAAGTTAGGGTTTGAAATCTGGAAACAGTGTTTAACTTTTGGAAGAGTATCGAGTTCCGTACACTTCCGATACTGTTCATCATATAATTGGTTCTTGAAACTATTTTTCCTTTAAATTTAACTTAAGGAGCTTTTAGTGAGACTTGGAACCACTCAATTTGGATTCTTTTAGAATTAATTATGAATTTTCAAAGTTGAGTAAAAATTCTGGAATTTCTGCTTGAACAGTACTCGTGAAGCAAAATTTTCAGATTTGATCTTCTTCAATCTAAGGCCATCTAAAGTGGTCCTAATTGATAAGAAATGGATCTTAAAGATGTTAAATAATGAGATTTATGTTAGAAAAGCTAGAAAGAAAATTCTAAAATTAAGAGAAAGAGATTAAGTTCAAGAGAGATAGTCTTGAACCTTATGTAAACTCTTGGTCCTAATATATTGTATGATCATTATGACTATGTTGAGGACCCTGGAACATCCAAGGGGATGTTTGGTGATGTTGACCGAATGCCCACATGGTTGGAAAGTCAAGGGAGTCAAAGGAAAAGTAAGAGGAAAGCTTGAGGTGCAAGGTAGTGAACTTACCTATTGTCATTGCTTGATGTTGTATGCTTATGTGTTGCCGTGTACATGTTATTAAATATTATTGTGACATGTTTTAGCTGCTGTAATTGCTATTCATGATGAGTAGATTATGTCTCCATGGCCATGCATCAAGAAGTTAGCTTTGAGCATGCTAATATGTCACTAATTAACAAGAGAATAAACAAGTTGCGTGTAGTGCATTAGCATCCATCTAGCATGATTAATATGGTATTGTTTGCTACTGAGATTCTCCCAAATCTCACCCCTCCCTAACCAACCATTTAGGTCAATCAATGATGGGCAATAATGGCATGAGAAGCAAGGAGAAGAAAGTGGAGAATTGTTCATGTTAATGAATGATATTATTATTCAATGTGTAATTCTCTTATTATGTAATTTATGTTGTGGATGCCTATGATGCCATGTATTTAATTATAATGCTTATGGCATGTATAAAAATGTATGATAATGAATAGAAAAGAGTAAGCCCTGGTTATGTATGCCAAAGAAATAAAAAGAATTGAAGTAAAAAGATGTTAAGGGATAAAACGTAGGTCCTGGAGCAGTGAGTTTGTAGCTCCAATTTGACCTGTGAAACGAATGAGTTAAGTCACGAGATCTGGCAGACTCATAGTACACATCCCAAGCTTTAAAATCAAAGGTAAGTCACATTAATTGGATCTGTACATAAGGAGATACGAACTTTCAAAGTTGAGGCACAGAATCTGAAAGTTCCAGATTTTACAAAATGAACAGTAATATTTATTGATTAAACTGTATGAATTGGGCAAGGATAAGTCCAATTGGATATTTTTTCCTTAAAGAGAATCAAAATAGCTTTCTGTAGAATTTTAGAACACCCCAATACAATTTTTATGGAATTAGTTATGAATTTTTGAATTTGGGCTTGTAATCTGAAACTTAAACAGTGAATAGTAACTTGAGTAATTATGTTAAAATGTTAAATCCACGGGCTTGTGTCATGATCTGCTTGAACCATAACACTTACAAATACGTGCTCTGAGGGGTTAAAGGTAGGACATTTCATTTTGGTATCAGAGCAGAGGTTTTGGCAAGTATGTAAACAGAGCAAAGGTTCTGGTAAGTGTTTAAACAGAATAGAAGTTCTGATAAAGGTTCTTACCAAGGTATAAGCAGAGTATTGGTTCAAGCAAAGCCCAGTATGAGGAAAAACCTAAATTAGAAATGTAGCGGGTTACTAGGATTGGTCCAATTGAGGTTAAGATATTAAGGTATTTTCTCCAAGGGAAATAGATATAGAGAGTAACCTGAGAGATAGGTAGTCGCTGCTAAGAGACTCCTCCTCAGGAGAGGAATGGTTGAGCTGAGAGAGCTTGACCAGGGAATGAGTTAAAGTTGAAAGACATCTCAAAGAGGGTAATGGCTAAGAGTATGGTAAGTCAGTAAGGGATAGGAGTCCAGACCCTAATAGGGATGAAGGGTGACAACCTAAGCCTTAAGTGATTGACTAAAGGTGCCTGACTAGAATGCCACATAGCGGAGGTGTTTTAATAATCAATACCTGCTGTGTAATACGGTCACTTTATGATTAGTATATGACCATAGAAATGAATGGTTAAGGGTACAGTAAACCAATTAGAGGTATCAGACAATGCCCTAATAAGGGAACCAAATGTCAACCTGTACCTTAAGTAATCGATGTGACCTCGATAGAGGCAAGGTAACAGGATGAGATGTTTGAGGTTTGTTCAAATCCCTGAATAGAGGTAGAAATCCCTATGGGATAGTGGACCAAGAGGTACAAAGACTAGATGATAATGAATAAAGGGTCAATGATGACCTAGGTGCCTGACTTAGATACCACACAACAAGGTGATTAAATGTTCGGTGTGTGATGTGATGAGGGTATGGTGATTAATACCTGACCATAAGAATAATTGGTCAAGAGGTAAAGAAAGTTAGAGAGAGTAAAGTGTGGCAAGTTCCTCTTGAGGATAGAGATGAAAGGAAATGAATAAGAACATGATAGTGGATAGCTGCATTGGGAACTAATAAACAGAGAGAGATAAGCAAGTTCTTGGTGATACCTAGAGCTTGATGATGCTTAGATACATGATAATGTCAGGGACTAAAATAGTATTCTTTTATGTCCCTAAGGTATCCAAGAGCATACAACCATGTAACTCAAGCCATTAAGGAATCTAAGGAATGAGATTCCTATAGATAGATGCCACTGCCTATAAGATTGATTAATCTAGTGGAGAGGCTCCCTTTAATAGGGACATGGTATTCAAGGAATGTACCCTGGCAGAGATTGCATATGAGGAAAGTCTTGACCATGAAGTACCTCTCTAAGATTGGGAAGTGGTTCTCCAGACCAGAGCAACGCTGCTCTAGTAAGAGTAAGCTATCCTCTAAAGGAATGAAAGGAAAGTAAGTGGTTGAGTTGATGATGCTCCAGTAAGAGTAATCTGTCCTCCCATAGGAAAAGTAGAAGCAGCCGAGGCAAGGCATAGGACGGATTTTACCCCAGAGAGAGAGTGAAACTGGTTAAGACAACAGAAGCATGATATGCAAACAGATGCTCCTCAAGCTTAACAGGGTACTACGGAATACTAAAGGATAATGAGAATGTGATGATATAAGTCCTCTCCCGATGCTGTCTGAATTATTAAGAGACAATAAGGACTGTAGAGTTCTAAGACGAGGCAGGCTGGCATTAATATAATGGCAAGTTAATGGGCTCTAGAGATGAGCTAGTGTCTAAGCATTCGAAAGGCACAAAGAAAGGAAAGTGGCCTAAGGAAGCTAAAACTAAGGGCTAAAGAAATATGGAAAGGCTAAGAACTCCAGGAGTTGACAGAAAGGATTGAGTAAGGCCTAAGAAGACAATACTGATATCTGTGATCAGTCTTGGAGAATAATCAGTCAAGTTACTAGCTGAGTAGAGATGACTTATTTTATTACTCAACTCTATGGTCTAGAGTCTCCTAAAGGTCCTAAGATGGCTCAAATTGATGATAGTATTCCAGGGTCATGATAGATCCTGAAGAGGCTTACGGTAGAGTGCAGTAGCTCCCGAGGTCATAGTAGACCAAGCCTAAGAGAAAATGGCTGAGCCATAAGGGTAAGAGTACAATACCTCTTTGGGAAGACTATGACCAGAGATGAGTTTAAGATACTGAAATCTCCTTCAGTGGTGGACTAATATAGAGAGAGTACCCTTGACTTGTTCCAGACACCTTTATTGTCGATTAGACGGGGCTCAATTTTGTTCTAGTCAATGAAGGGAAGAAAGGAGATATGCCCTTAAACTGAAGAGGAATGACAGGGTATACAGCAAAGATAGATAAAGGCCGTATTAAGAGAACCCAAAATGCCATGGTATAGTAAAATACCAAGAAGATAGGCACACTGTCGTGGTAGTATAATGAAAGAATGAGCCTAGAGTATAGGAAGAATATGAGTAGTGGTGACAACATGCTTAAAAGCAAAGGGCATGCTCATGTAAATGACAGAAAAGTATAAAATGATTATGTATGTATGAAGTCTAGGGTTGAAACCCGAAAACAAGGTATAATGAAAAGTTAAAGAGGTCAAAGTTAAGTACAAGTGTGGATATTTTCCTCAGTTAACCTCTCATTGAAGGTAAGAATAGAGGGTTGACTCGGAATTTCGAGGACGAAATTCTTTTGAGAGGGGTAGACTCATAGTACACATCCCAAGCTTTAAAATCAAAGGTAGATCACCTCAATTGGATTTGTACATAGGGAGATACGAATTTCCAAAGTTGAGGCACAGAATCTAGAAGTTCTAGATTTTACGAAATGAACAGTAATATTTATTGATTAAACTGTATGAATTGGGTAAGGATAAGTCCAATTGGATATTTTTTCCTTAAAGAGAATTGAAATAGCTTTTTGTAGAATTTTAGAACACTCTGATACGATTTTTATCGAATTAGTTATGAATTTTTGAAGTTGGGCCTGTAATTTGAAACTTAAACAATGAATAGTAACATGAGTAATTATGTTCAAATTTTAAATCCACAGGCTTGTGTCATGATCTGGTTGAACCATAATGCTTACAAATACGTGCTTGAGGGGTTAAAGGTAAGACGTTTCATTTAGGACCTTGGACCATCCAAGAGGATGTTTAATGGTGTTCACCAAAAATCCATAGGGTTGAAAAGACAAGGGAATCAAAGAAAAGCAAGAGGAAAGCTATGTTACAAGGTAGTGAACTTACCTATATTGTGTGCTTGATATGTATGCTTGCATGATGTGGTTGTATTGCCATGATGTGACTAAGCTATGATAAAATGTTTGCAAAGTTATGTTTGCAAGTTTATGTTATGCTTTGCCTTGGTAATATATTATGAAAGCAAGAAATGCTTTAGGTTACTTTCTATGGTATTCACATGTTAATGTTTGGGACATTATATCATGTCATGCATTTGCATTATGTCTTGCATGCTTATGGGTAGTGTTTGCTACTGAGATTTTTCCGAATCTCACCCCTCCGTAACCAACCATTTAGGTCAATCAATGCTGGGCAATAATGACATGAGAGGCAAGGAGAAGAAAGTGGAGAATTATTGACGTTAATGAATGATGTTATTATTCATTGTGTAATTCTCCTATTATGAAATTTATGTTATAGATGTCAATGATGCCATGTATTTAATTACAATATTTATGGGATGAATATAAATGTATGAGGATGATTGGGAAAGCGTAAACCCATTTTATGTTAGTGAACTTACCTATATTGTGTGCTTGATATGTATGCTTGCATGATGTGGTTGTATTGCCATGATGTGACTAAGCTATGATAAAATGTTTGCAAAGTTATGTTTGCAAGTTTATGTTATGCTTTGCCTTGGTAATATATTATGAAAGCAAGAAATGCTTTAGGTTACTTTCTATGGTATTCACATGTTAATGTTTGGGACATTATATCATGTCATGCATTTGCATTATGTCTTGCATGCTTATGGGTAGTGTTTGCTACTGAGATTTTTCCGAATCTTACCCCTCCGTAACCAACCATTTAGGTCAATCAATGCTGGGCAATAATGACATGAGAGGCAAGGAGAAGAAAGTGGAGAATTATTGACGTTAATGAATGATGTTATTATTCATTGTGTAATTCTCCTATTATGAAATTTATGTTATAGATGTCAATGATGCCATGTATTTAATTACAATATTTATGGGATGAATATAAATGTATGAGGATGATTGGGAAAGCGTAAACCCATTTTATGTTAGTGAACTTACCTATATTGTGTGCTTGATATGTATGCTTGCATGATGTGGTTGTATTGCCATGATGTGACTAAGCTATGATAAAATGTTTGCAAAGTTATGTTTGCAAGTTTATGTTATGCTTTGCCTTGGTAATATATTATGAAAGCAAGAAATGCTTTAGGTTACTTTCTATGGTATTCACATGTTAATGTTTGGGACATTATATCATGTCATGCATTTGCATTATGTCTTGCATGCTTATGGGTAGTGTTTGCTACTGAGATTTTTCCGAATCTCACCCCTCCGTAACCAACCATTTAGGTCAATCAATGCTGGGCAATAATGACATGAGAGGCAAGGAGAAGAAAGTGGAGAATTATTGACGTTAATGAATGATGTTATTATTCATTGTGTAATTCTCCTATTATGAAATTTATGTTATAGATGTCAATGATGCCATGTATTTAATTACAATATTTATGGGATGAATATAAATGTATGAGGATGATTGGGAAAGCGTAAACCCATTTTATGTTAGTGAACTTACCTATATTGTGTGATTGATATGTATGCTTACATGATGTGGTTGTGTTGCCATGATGTGACTAAGCTATGATAAACTGTTTGCAAAGTTATGTTTGCAAGTTTATGTTATGCTTTGCCTTGGCAACATATTATGAAAGCAAGAAATGCTTTAGCTTACTTTCCATGGTATTCACATGTTAATGTTTGAGACATTATATCATGACATGCATTTACATTATGTCTTGCATGCTTATGGGTAGTGTTTGCTACTGAGATTTTCCCAAATCTCACCCCTCCCTAACCAACCATTTAGGTCAATCAATGGGGGGCAATAATGGCATGAGAGGCAAGGAGAAGAAAGTGGAGAATTATTGACGTTAATGAATGATGTTATTATTCATTGTGTAATTCTCCTATTATGAAATTTATGTTATAGATGTCAATGATGCCATGTATTTAATTACAATATTTATGGGATGAATATAAATGTATGAGGATGATTGGGAAAGCGTAAACCCATTTTATGTTAGTGAACTTACCTATATTGTGTGCTTGATATGTATGCTTGCATGATGTGGTTGTATTGCCATGATGTGACTAAGCTATGATAAAATGTTTGCAAAGTTATGTTTGCAAGTTTATGTTATGCTTTGCCTTGGTAATATATTATGAAAGCAAGAAATGCTTTAGGTTACTTTCTATGGTATTCACATGTTAATGTTTGGGACATTATATCATGTCATGCATTTGCATTATGTCTTGCATGCTTATGGGTAGTGTTTGCTACTGAGATTTTTCCGAATCTTACCCCTCCGTAACCAACCATTTAGGTCAATCAATGCTGGGCAATAATGACATGAGAGGCAAGGAGAAGAAAGTGGAGAATTATTGACGTTAATGAATGATGTTATTATTCATTGTGTAATTCTCCTATTATGAAATTTATGTTATAGATGTCAATGATGCCATGTATTTAATTACAATATTTATGGGATGAATATAAATGTATGAGGATGATTGGGAAAGCGTAAACCCATTTTATGTTAGTGAACTTACCTATATTGTGTGCTTGATATGTATGCTTGCATGATGTGGTTGTATTGCCATGATGTGACTAAGCTATGATAAAATGTTTGCAAAGTTATGTTTGCAAGTTTATGTTATGCTTTGCCTTGGTAATATATTATGAAAGCAAGAAATGCTTTAGGTTACTTTCTATGGTATTCACATGTTAATGTTTGGGACATTATATCATGTCATGCATTTGCATTATGTCTTGCATGCTTATGGGTAGTGTTTGCTACTGAGATTTTTCCGAATCTCACCCCTCCGTAACCAACCATTTAGGTCAATCAATGCTGGGCAATAATGACATGAGAGGCAAGGAGAAGAAAGTGGAGAATTATTGACGTTAATGAATGATGTTATTATTCATTGTGTAATTCTCCTATTATGAAATTTATGTTATAGATGTCAATGATGCCATGTATTTAATTACAATATTTATGGGATGAATATAAATGTATGAGGATGATTGGGAAAGCGTAAACCCATTTTATGTTAGTGAACTTACCTATATTGTGTGATTGATATGTATGCTTACATGATGTGGTTGTGTTGCCATGATGTGACTAAGCTATGATAAACTGTTTGCAAAGTTATGTTTGCAAGTTTATGTTATGCTTTGCCTTGGCAACATATTATGAAAGCAAGAAATGCTTTAGCTTACTTTCCATGGTATTCACATGTTAATGTTTGAGACATTATATCATGACATGCATTTACATTATGTCTTGCATGCTTATGGGTAGTGTTTGCTACTGAGATTTTCCCAAATCTCACCCCTCCCTAACCAACCATTTAGGTCAATCAATGGGGGGCAATAATGGCATGAGAGGCAAGGAGAAGAAAGTGGAGAATTATTGACGTTAATGAATGATGTTATTATTCATTGTGTAATTCTCCTATTATGTAATTTATGTTATGGATGCTAATGATGCCATATATTTAATTACAATATTTATAGGATGAATAGAAATGTATGAGGATGATTGGAAAAGCGTAAACCCAATTTATGTATGCTAAAGAAATAGAAAGAATTATAGTAAAAAGTGGCTAAGGGATAAAACGTAGGTCATAGAGCAGTGAGTTTGTAGCTCCATTTTAACCTACCAAATGAATCAGTTAAGCCACAAAATTTGGCAGATTCGTAGTACATATCCCAAGCTTTAAAATGAGAGGTAGATCGTCTCAATTGGATATGTACACAAGGATATACGAATTTTCAAAGTTAAGACACAGAATCTGGAAGTTCCAGATTTTACCAAATAAACAGTAATTTTATTGATTAAACTGTACGAATTGGCCAAGGATAAGTGCAATTGGATATTTTTCCCTTAAAGAGATTTCAAAGAGTTTTTTGTATAATTTTAGAGCACCTCAATACGATTTTTATAAAATTAGTTATGATTTTTCAAAATTGGACCTGAAATCTGAATTTAAACAATGAATAGTAATTTGAGTAGTTATGTTGAAATTTTTAATCCATGGGCTTGTATTTTGACCTGCTTGAACCATAATACTTACAAATGCGTATTCTGAGAGGTTAAAGGTAGGATGTTTCAAAATGGACTAAGAGGTTTACGAAAACAAAGAGGGAGTAATTATGTCAAAAATCAAGGAAAAAGGGATTTGATTAAGTTTAATGTCAAGCATTAGTGTTTATGCTTGAAATATTGATAAATTGGAATGTATTTATGTATAGATTGATAGGTTTTTGAGGAGAATAACCAAGAAGAACAATAATTCCTTGAGGAGGCCAAATTGTATCAAGCATAAGAGGTAGCATTGAACTTATAATTTGATTGCTTTCTTCCTTGTTTAAATATATGTGTGTTATGTTGTTGATGTTGCCATGATATGGTTGAGCAATGTATGTGATGGTGCATGAAATTATATGTTAAATGTGCCTTGGCAATATGTTTACGGAATGACTTGATGGCTTAATGAATTGCTCTTTTTACATGGCAAATGATATGCACATGAAATAGTGCATAACGGTATTGATTTGATGCACACATATCACATTTTTACATGGCATGAATTGCATGATGATTATGGTTCTTTGGTACTGAGATTTTTATGAAATCTCACTCCCCTTAATGTATCAACAGTAATAGGAACCCTAAGTGGTGTTACTAAGGGCAAGAAGAAGGGAAAGAGATTCACTTGGAGGATTAAGCTTAATGTCATTGAGGTTATGATTTGTAAATTATTATGAGTTGTTATGTGTTATTGTAAACTATGTTGGAATACTATATCAATGATTAAGGATGCTCTAACTAAGAGCAATTGACTAAGAAATTATGTTTATGCATGTGTTGTATGATTGGAAAAGCTAGATGAAAGAAAAAGAGAAAGAAAAACCAAGAATTGTATGAAAAAGGGATAAAGGTTGACTTTTTGGAAGTAAAGTTTGACTAATGTGATTTTGGGCAATTGGATGAATTTGATTCTGAAATTTGTTATGCTTATAGATTTCATTTTTAGCTTTAAAATAAGTGGTAATTTATTAAATTTGGAGTTTTGTACAGAAAGTTATACCCTGCCAAAGTTGGGCATAAATCATGAAAAATTAGAAAATGACCAAATGAATAGTACAATTTTAAATGAAATCTAGAATTGATGCGTGAGATCAGGATACTTATGACTATTTTTCATTTAAAGAGCATGTCAAGATATTTCTATGAAACTTGGAGCCATATCATTTCAATTTTTTTATGATTAGTTATGAATTTTCAAAGTTTGGCCTTTGTATAGGTTATAATGAATAGTAACCCGAATTTTTAGAGAATTAAAGTTTGAATTTTTCCAACCTAAGGCTATGATAAATGATTCCAAATGGTTCCAATTGTTATATAATGAGGTAATAAGAGGAGGTGTGACAGGTCTCAACTACTTGACCTATGTCTGGTCTTTAGAGCGCCTTTGAGTTTTTCACTAAACTCCAATATTCAACGGGCTCTTGGTGCTTCAGTACAGTAATTGAGTCACTCTTAATCACTCTCCCTTACTACCCGTAGGGTTACAATCCCCTCAGGAGTCCACACTCTTAAGTCACTCATAGATTTGAGTAAAAGAACATACAGGCTCTCTCACAAAGTATATATGATAAACACTAAGGTTCAAAACATAAAAACATGGTAATGAATGCGAGGATTAATTTTCACAGAAGATAGCTTGGTTCATTTAATGCTCTTCATGCCATTTATAGTTGAAGACTTTTAGTTTTCCATTAGACAAAAGTGCTTGTAGCTGTTGGAGTATCGATTGCGTGTGTTTGGCAGTTATAATAGTTGTTCATAATAAATGTTTTTGACATAGTAGGTTGAGCCTATAATAATCTGTTGTGCTTTGTAATCTGCAGGAGTATCTTGGTAAAAGTGTAAGTTTTCTTCTCAAGTAAATGTGAATGAATAACAGAAGAAATGATGATTATTGGATTTAATGCCGTAAATGAAAATCATAGGAATAAAGATCAGATAATTAGAAAGTAAAAGGAATCAACTTGATCGAAGTCTTGATTGATAATCCATTGATCGATAAGGTTATTGATTAATAGCAAGAGAATCAAACTTAAAGGAAGAGAACTTTTATCGAAGTCATTATGGATTAACTATTTGTGGAACAAGTAATTGATAAATGGTGAACTAGAATATACATATGATAATTAGTTAAAAATCTTGTAATCTTGAAACATGTGCTTTCTCAGTTTTTATAAGAATATAAGATAATTAATAAAGGCTGAGAAAAGCTTAAAGATAATATGAAAATATATTTTCTGAAAGGTCATCGTGAAGAACAACTTAAAGAAATGTGTTTGCAATTTATGGAATAGATGTTCGATAAACACTTAATCAAATATATTATCGATAATATAAGTAACTGTGTAGAAATACTTTGAACTCATAAATCTAAAACATTATCGATGATATCATGATTGAATAGGTTATCCCAAAAGTTGTTTTAAAAGACTTAGACTGATACAGATAGAAAACCATGATATTAATCGATTAAGTGGTCCATAATTTAATTATCAATCAAGTGATCAATTATTGACCAAGAGACATTTAAACTGAGTAAAACAGAGAGGGACATGTTCGAATAACTAATCAATCAATCAAAGAAGTTTTGTAAAGCGTTAAAACAAGTTATCAATAAGTATTTGATCAATGAGGTGATTGATAAACTATAAAGCATTCCAAACAGTATGAGAGTTGAAGAAACTTACCAATTATCTGACACTTGATCGATAACTTCTTAATCAATAAGGTGATTGATTAACCCCCTGTTAATAGTGAGGAAGATTATCCTCTTTACCTGATAGCTTGTCGATCATTTGAATTATCGATCAGGTGATCGATAATTTCCTGAATGCCCCTATGTTGAAACAGTTTTACAAATGATTGAACAGGTGATCGATCAACCTATTTATCTAGCACAGTGATTATCTATCATGTGATTGATAAAACTTAATAGTTTTTGAACTCAAAACATACAGTTAATTACCTAACACATATTCGATCAACCAATGATTAGATACTTGATCGATTAATATAACAATTATATAGTGAAACTAAATTACTCATTTTGTTATCATTACAACCTTAAATCTAACAATCTCCCCTTTTTTGGTGATGACAAAACATAAGATAAAAAATATGAATTAAATCACAGAAACATAATGAATTATTAGGAGAAATTTGCATAATAGAATCAGGAACTTGGCAACTACTATTCATATATGAAAAAATTCATAATAAAGTTAAATAACAGTTAATCAAAACAAAAATACAGCATAGAAACTAAAATCAATCTATATCTAGCACAAAAACTAAAATTAATCTACATCTAAATTCTTCTCCCCTTTTTTGTTAGTATCAGATGGGGTGGAAGAAGTAGAAGGAATGGGAAGAGAGGGTAAGGTAAAAGGAAGAGGAAGAGGAAGAAGTTGTGAAAATAGAGAAAGAGCTTAAGAGATAGGTGGGAGAGGTTGAGGTTGAGGTTGAGAAACTGGAATGAGAACAAGTGAGGTAGAGGGAGGAATAGTGGGTGAAGCAGAAGAAGAGGTTGAAACTGTAGTGATTGGAGTGGGCTTAGGTTTAGTGGAAGGGGCAGGAGAATGATTGGATAACTCCTCATAGAAGAAGGAAGTGACAGGGGTAGAGAAATTGGCAAAGAGTGAGGTGACCAGGCTTCTGAGCTTCTTGAGCTCCTTGTCCACAGTGTTAAACCTTTGAGACACCTCTTTTTCCAAAACTGCCATGGCTTATTTGTGAAGATCCAAGACGGTGTAAATCCCTTCAAATTTTTATTAGAAATTTCTCTATATTCCTTTGTAGTTGTGTACAATCTCTTCTCAAAATCTTAAAGCTCATTGTGAAACAACCCTTGGATGGAATTCCCATAAAATAAAGGTGCTGATGTTTGAGTAGGGTCTATAAATGCCTGAGCTTCATCCTATCCCTGTGAGATACTAGTGGCAGATTGTTTCCCTTTCCCGTTATCTGCTTTCTTCTGTGGTGGGTGGAAGGGTATTAGAATCCTCATCTTATTCAACTAAGTGATTCTAAACAAAGGAATTTTCTCCTTAGTTTCTTCAGGTTCTAGATGTGCAATGTTATGTACTTGGAGAAAATATGAAGCCAATTGGGGATAAGGAATAGGGGTAGACTTGGATTTGAAAAATGTAAAGTTTTTTATGTCACTATAAATTAACCCACCAATATTGATCTTCGCCCTACTTATGATTCTAGCCAACAGTATGTAGTCATCTTGGGCTAGATGTGAAAAGCTTCCAGATTTATTCACCATACTCTTGGAGTAAATATAATGGATTATCCTATAATAATCGCATATTCGACTTGGGGCAAAACTGAGTTCTCCAAGATAGGCATAACTCTGCATTAGCATCTTATAGGCTTTCACAGCATTCATATCAGGACCTTTGACATGATCTTGAGTTTCCAGAAGCTCATTTATCTTAGTTAGGTATAGAGTGATGGTTTTGCCTCTAAGTTTAGTAGTTATGCAACTTCTTACCATATTGCCCTCTTCATCATACTCTTATATTACCTCTCTGTTGCAGTAGAATCTCTTAACTACCTCAGGACAATAATTTTCTCTAATACTTAACCAATTAGTATAGTATTCCATTAGGTCAGATAAGTCCAATCTTGTTCTTTTTATTAGTTTTCAAGCTCTCTAAGTCTATAGATGAAATGTCCTACCTTTAACCCCTCAGAGCACGCATCCGTAAGCGTTATGGTTCAAGCAGATCATAACACAAACCTGTGGATTTAAAATTTCAACATAACTATTCAGGTTACTATTCACTGTTAAATTTCCAGATTATAGGGCCAACTTCAAAAATTCATAACTAAATCCATAAAAATCGTATTGGGGTGTTCTAAAATTCTACAGAAATCTATTTTGATGATATTTAAGGGAAAAATATCCAATTGGACTTATCCTTGCCCAATTTATACAGTTTAATTAATAAACATTACTGTTCATTTCGTAAAATCTGGACCTTCCAGATTCTGTGCCTCAATTTTGGAAATTTTTATCTCCTTGTGTACACATCCAATGGAGATGATCTACCTCTCATTGTAAATCTTGGGACGTGTACTATAAGTTTGTCAAATCTTGTGACTTAACTCATTCGTTTGATAGGTCAAACTGGAGCTACAAAATCGCTATTCCAAGACCTACGTTTTATCTCTTAGCATCTCTTTACTTAAATTCTTTTTATTTCTTTGGCATGCATAACATGGACTTACTCTTTCCCATTCATGCTCATACATTTCTATACATACCATAAGCATTATAATTAAATACATGGCATCATTGGCATCCACAACATAATTTACATAATAGGAGAATTACACCTTGAATAATAATATCATTCATTAACATGAACAATTCTCCACTTTCTTCTCCTTGCTTCTCATGCCATTATTGCCCATTGATGATTGACCTAAATGGTTGATTAGGGAGGGGGTGAGATTTGGGTGAATCTCAGTAGTAAAGAATACCACGTAATCATGTTAGATGGATGCTAATGCACTACACGTAACTTGTTTATTCTCTTGTTAATTAATGACATATTAGCATGCTCAAAACTAACTTCTTGATGCATGGCCATAGAGACATAATCTACTCATCATGAATAGCAATTACAGCAGCTAAAACATGTTACAATAACATTCAATAACATGTACGCGGCAACACACAAGCATACAACATCAAGCAATGACAATAGGTAGGTTCACTACCTTGCACATCAAGCTTTCCTCTTACTTTTCCTTTGACTCCCTTGACTTTCCAACCATGTGGGCATTCATATGAACATCACCAAACATCCTCTTGGATGTTCCAAAGGTCCTAAACATAGTCACATTGATCATACAATCCATTAGGACCACTAGATTACATAAAGTTCAAGACTAGCTCTCTTGAACCTCAACCCTTTCTCTTAGTCTTAGGGTTTCATTTCTAGCTTTTCTATCCTAAATCTCATCATTTCCCATCCTTAAGATCTATTTCTTGTCAATTAGGACCACTTTAGATGGCTTTAGATTCAAGAATATCAAATCTGGAAATTGTGCTTCGCAGGTACTGCTCACGCAGAAACTCCAGAATTTTTACTCAACTTTGAAAATTCATAATTAATTCTAGAAAAATAAAAAATGGGTGGTTATAAGCCTCCCTAAAATGTCCTTAAGTTAAATTTAAAGGAAAAATAGTTTCAGGAACCAATTCTATGCTGAACAGTACCGGAATTGTACGGAACTCGACACTCTTCCAAAAGTTCAACAAGGTTTCAAATCCTAACTTTGAAAAATCACCATAAATCGTATACATATCCAAATGAAGTGTTCTACCCATGTATTTAAAGCTCACAGAGTGTACTTTAAGCATGCCAAATTTCAGAATCAGATATATACAGTAACTCATTTGAAACAGACATCAAATCAGATGCTATAACTATCACATACCTTGATCTTGAAGCTTGAACTTAGGTGGACTTTCTCTCACTAGAACTAGCTCTTTCTCTGTCTAAATGCAAGAGCGGCAGAGTTTCCCCTATAGTTCCTTGCTTGGATGAAATATGAAGGGGAGGAGTGCCTATTTATAGCCAAAAATTTGGCTTGAATGGACCAAAATGCCCTTGGTGGCTAATAGAAAGGGTAAGGGCAATTTTGAAACTTCAAGTTAACTTTTACATCATCATTGCATCATGCTTACCTCAACCTTCTAGAAGATGCCAAGTGTCATAAAAGTGGTGGAGGAGAAGGGAGATTAGATCCTAACCATTGGATCAAACTTGATTCCTTCGAATTTACTTGGCCCACATTTCTCCGGCTTTCTTTATGGCCTTCCAGAGCTTAAAAAATTCTTCTTTCTACTTCATAAATTCCCTTTAATTCTAGAGAATATCTATGAATTTTCTTAGGCCATAACACTTCCTTTTAAGCCTTGCATAAAAATTCATTTACTAAAATGCCCTTTTATCGGTATAACCAGCTTTTTAATTTATTAAAGCCACTCCACTAGCCTTTTGGTTGTGAAACTAATTTTATAAATTAGTACAACCTTGCAACCATTTAATCTCATTTTTGCATATATTTTTGAGATCTCTTGCTATTTTAAATAATTACCTCGAACAATATACTTTTTCCTGGTCATAACCTTATAAATTCCATTTAAGCTACCTCAGGGGTATTTTCATTTTTTCTCTTCATAGAAGAGCCTTCGAATATTATTTCCCATTTTCTAAGATTTTCTTAGAATTCTTTGTATACTTTTCCATTTTTACCCCTACTGGTCATAACTTTCTGAATTTTCGGTTTGGTCCCTACTTGGACTTAACTTCATATAATCCTCTCTTTGAGGTTTCTAACTTAACCTTTGGCCTGTATCTAGCCTCTTTTCTCTCTCTGGGCCTTCGAGACTTTACTGGAGCCTCTAACTTTGATTATACTTGAGTTCCTGAAAACTTTTACTTTGCAGTTTACTCCCTAAAACTGCTTTGACTTCTTTTCTCATCTTCAGGACTTTTGCATCTAGAGAGAGAAAGAGCTATTTCTAGTGATAGAAAGTCCACCTAAGTTCAAGCGTCAAGATCGAGGTATGTGGTGGCTGTAGCATCTGATTTGATACCTATTTCGAATTAGTTACTGTTCATATCTGATTCTGAAATTTTGCATGCTTAAAAGTACACTCTTTGAGCTTTAAATCCATGGGTAGAAAACTTCATTTGGATATATGTACGATTTATGGTGATTTTTCAAAGTTAGGGTTTGAAATCTGGAAACAATGTTGAACCTTTGGAAGAGTGTTGAGTTCCGTACAATTTCAGTATTGTTTTGAATAGAATTGGTTCCTGAAACTATTTTTCATGTAAATTTAAATTAAGTAGCTTTCAGTGAGACTTGGAACCACTCAATTTGGATTTTTCTACAATTAATTATGGATTTTCAAAGTTGAGCAAAAATTCTGGAGTTTCTGCGTGAACAGTACTCGCGAACCAAAATTTCCAGATTTGATATTCTTGAATCTAAGGCCATCTAAAATAGTCCTAATTGACAAGAAATGGATCATAAGGATGGGAAATGATGAGATTTATGTTAGAAAAGCTAGAAAGAAAACCCTAAGACTAACAGAAAGGGTTGAGGTTCAAGAGAGATAGTCTTGAACTTTATATAATCTAGTGGTCCCAATGGATTGTGTAACATCCAGACTTTTGAGCCTAGAAGCATCAAAAATAGCTTGAATTAGATAGGCTATCAGACCCCTGTGAGCAAAAGTCCCAAAGATGAGAAAGGAAGTTAAAGCAGTTTCAGGGACTAAACTGCAAAGTAAAAGTTTTCAGGGGCTCGAGTATAATTAAGGTTAGAGGCTCCAGTAAAGTCTCGAAGGTCCAAAAAGAGAAAAGAGACTAGATACAGGCCAATGGGTAAGTTAGAAACCTCAAAGAGATGGTTCTATGAGGTTAGGCTTAAGCAGGGGTAAAACCGTAAATTCAAAAAGTTATGACCAGCAAGGGCAAAAATGGAAGAGTGTACAGAAAATTCCAAGAAAATCCCAAAAAAATGGGAAATAATATTCTAAGACTCTTCTATGAAGAGAAAAGATGAAAATACCCCTGAGGCAGCTTAAATGGAATTTATGAGGTTATGACCGGTAAAAAGTATACCGTTTGAGGTAATTATTTGAAATAGCAAGAGACCTCAAAAGTGTATACAAAAATGAGGTTAAAGGGTTGAAAGGTTGTACTAATTTATAAAATTAGTCCCGCAACCAAAAGGCCAGTAGAGTGGCTTTAAGAAATTAAAGAGCTGGTTTTGCCGATAAAAGGGTATTTTAGTAAATGAATTTTATGCAAGGCTTAAAAGAAGTGTTATGGCCTGAAAAAATTCATAGATACTCTCTAGAATTAAAGAGAATTTATGGATCTGACAGAAAATAATTACAGAGGCCAGAGCACTGTAATTATAGAAAAGAAGTTAAACCCGAAGTAAAAATGCACCGATAAAGTATTAATCAGAGTCTTGCACTTTACTTGGGCCACAAGTCGCCACTTGTCAAGCCTTTAATGGATGGTAATTAAAGCTTTCCAAGTGTCAAGCTACCAATGGAGAGGATCTTGACTTTGGAATTTAATTACATTATGATTTAAGTTAATTAAGAGAGAGGATTAAGATTAAGTAGGCTAATGACACTTGGCATAACATTAATGATGGTTGGTGGGATATTTTCTACACATTAATGAGCTCATCTCTCCCCTAAATCAGATGGGAATTTCGTTCAAGGCATGAAGAGAGGGAAAAAGAGAGAGTTTTGAGGGAAAACCAAGAGAAAGGCATCAACTATGGTCATACAATCAAGGTTCAAGGTGAGTTTCTTGGCTCTAGATGTGTTTCTTGCCTTGGTTTCTTTCTCTTTTATGGTTGAAAATATGTCTTCTCTCCCTTTTGATGGCTGGTCGAAATGGTTGATGAGTGGGGAAGGGAGTTTGGTTGTTAGATCTTGCTAGAACACCTCAAAGTATGGTAGATCCAAGTGGATCTATGTGAAAATTGGAAGAATTACATGCTGATTTAATGGCTTTTTCGAATTAGTTACTGTTCATATCTGGTTCTAAAATTTGGTATGATTAAATTACACTCTGTGAGATTTAAATCCATGGGTAGAACACTTCATTTGGATATGTGTACGATTTATGGTGATTTTTTTAAAGTTAGGGTTTGAAATCTGGAAACAGTGTTAAGCTTTTGGGAGATTGTCGAGTTCCGTACAATTATGGTACTTTTCGGCGTAGAATTGGTTCCTGAAACTATTTTTCCTTTAAAATTAACTTAATTATCTTTCAGTGAGACTTGGAAGCACTCAATTTGGAGTTTTCTATATTTAATTATGAATTTTCAAAGTTGAGCAAAAATTCTGGAGATTCTGCGTGAACAGTACCCGCGAACCAAAATTTCCAGATTTGGTATTCTTGAATCTAAAGCCATCTAAAGTGGTCCTAATTGATAGGAAATAGATCATAAGGATGTAAAATGATAAGATTTATATTAGAAAAGTTAGAAAGAAAACCCTAAGACTAAGAGAAAGGGGTTGAGGTTCAAGAAAGCTAGTCTTGAACTTTATGTAATCTAATGGTCCTAATGGATTGTGTCATCATTATGGTTATGTTTAGGACCTTTGAAACATCCAAGAGGATGTTTAGTGATGTTGATCGAATGCCCACATGGTTGGAAAGTCAAGGGAGTCAAAGGAAAAGTAAGAGGAAAGCTTGAGGTGTAAGGTAGTGAACTTACCCTTTATGTGCTTGACATGGTATGCTTATGTGTTGGTTTGTATTTGTTGTTTGAATGATGTTATGACATGATGATTGTTGCTGGAAATGCTGTTTTTAATATGTTCCCATGGCCATGCATTTTTATACCAAGCATAAAGCATGATGGCATGTCACTAGTTAACTTAAATTTATGAAAAACTACATACCATACACTAGCATCCATCTTGTGCATGTATGTGGTGATGTTTGCTACTGAGATTCTCCCGAATCTCACCCCCTCCCTAACCAACCATTTAGGTCAAATCAATGATGGGCACTAAGGGCATGAGAAGCAAGGAGAAGAAGTGGAGAATTATTAATGCTAAGGATTGATGTTATTATTCAATGTATAATTCTCCTATGTTGTAAGTTATGTTATGAATGCCATCAATTCAATGTATGTGCTTAGGATGTTTATGGCATGAATAAAAGTATATGAGCATGAATGGGAAAAAGTAAGCCCATGTTAGGTATGCCAAAGAAATAAAAAGAATTAAAGTAAAGAGATATTAAGGGATAAAACGTAGGTCCTGAAGCAGTTAATTTCAAGCTTCAGTTCGACCTATCATATGAATGAGTTAAGCTACGGAATTTGGTACACTTATAGTGCACATCCCAAGCTTTAAAATGAGTGGTAAATCACATCATTTGGATGTGTATACAATGAGATATGAATTTTCGAAGTTAAGGCGCAGAATCTGGAAAGTCCAGATTTTACCAAATTAATAGTAATTTTAATCCAATAAACTGTACGTTTTCAGTGAGGATGAGTTCAGTTGAGTATTTTTCCCTTAAAGAGCATTGAAAGAGCTTTCCGTAGAATTTTGGAACACCTCCATACGATATTTCTAGAATTAGTTATGATTTTTCAAAGTTGGACCTGTAATCTGAAAACTGGACAGTGAACAGTAATTTTCCGAAAATTAACGTCCAAATTGAAATTTTTAAGCTTAAGACCATCCAAAGTGGTCTGGAATGGTTCTAAATGAATGCTAAGGTATTATATAAGTAAGGTGTGACAGATTGTATGATCATTATGGTTATATTTAGGACCTTTGGAACATCCAAGAGGATGTTTGGTGATGTTGACCGAATGTCCACATGGTTAGAAAGTCAAGGGAGTCAAAGGAAAAGTAAGAGGAAAGCTTGAGGTGCAAGGTAGTGAACTTACCTATTGTCATTGCTTGATGTTGCATGCTTGTGTGTTGCCGTATCCATGTTATTGAATGTTATTGTGACATGCTTTAGCTACTGTGATTGCTATTCATGATGAATAGATTATGTCTCCATGGCCGTGCATCAAGAAGTTAGCTTTAAGCATGCTAATATGTCACTAGTTAACAAAAGAATAAACAAGTTACGTGTAGTGCATTAGCATCCATCTAGCATGATTATGTGGTATTGTTTGCTACTGAGATTCCCCCGAATCTCACCCCTCCCTAACCAACCATATAGGTCAATCATCAATGGGCAATAATGGCATGAGAAGCAAGGAGAAGAAAGTAGAGAATTATTGATGTCAGTGAATGATATTATTATTCATTGTGTAAGTCTTTTATTATGTAATTTATGTTATGGATGCATATGATGCCATGTAATTAATTATAATGCTTATGGCATGTATAGAAATGTATGAGCATGAATGGGAAAGAGTAAGCCCATGTCATGTATGCCAAAGAAATAAAAAGAATTTAAGTAAAGAAATGCTAAGAGATAAAACGTATGTCCTAGAGCAGTGAGTTTGTAGCTCTAGTTTGACCTACCAAATGAAGGAGTCAAGTCACGAGATTTGGCATACTCATAATACACATCCCAAGCTTTAAAACGAGAAGTAGATCACCTTAATTGGATGTGTACACAAGGAGATACAAATTTCCAAAGTTGAAGCACAGAATCTGGAAGTTCCAGATTTTTGAAATGAATAGTAATATCTATTGATTTAACTATATGAATTGGGCAAGGATAAGTCCAATTGGATATTTTTTCCTTAAAGAGCATCAAAATGGCTTTCAGTAGAATTTTAGGTCACCTCAATACGATTTGTATGGAATTAGTTATGAGTTTTTGAAGTTGGACCTGTAATCTGAAAATTTAACAATGAATAGTAACACGAGTAATTATGTTAAAATTTTAAATCCGCAGGCTTGTGCCATGATTTGCTTGAACCGTAATGCTTACTAATGTGCACTCTGAGGGGTTAAAGGTAGGATGTTTCACCCATGTTGACATCCTCATCCAGTTTCCTAACTAAAAATTTAGTAGAGGATCTAAGACGATTGCCTTGAGTAAGAGCTTGATGAGATACCCCTTTACCAGCTTTCTATTTCTTTCTTCTTGGCTGCTTAGGCACCAAAATCTCGAGAGCTATATCCACAGCTTTTGAACTGAGATTTACTCATCAGACTCAGTTTCTGATCCTTCAGAAACTGCATTTAGTGTGGATTTAGACCGAGTTTGCCTTTTTCTTAGTGTTAGCTGAGACAAGCTCTGAGTTTGGCTCTCTCGGATATTCAATGTGCTACTTTTGGGTGGTTTATGTTGTTGAACCTTTAGTTTGTACTTTGTTTTGGCACTTGAAGGTGTTGTCTCTTTCAAAGGAGCTCACTTTCCAGTAGTTTCTTCATGACTTGACCCCGATTGTTTAACTCTGGCCATTTTTGATGTAGGGTGATTTTTGTGAGAGATGATCAGTGATTTTTGAGATAAGAGAGGTTTGGAGTGATTAAAAAAGTTCAGATGGTGTTTTCGAATAAAGTAGTGTGAGAAATTTAATGGAATAAGAAGGATTTGACCATTGCTGAGAAACAAGGATAGCAGTTATTGAGTTAGGGTGATATAACTAACGAGGCAATTTTAAATTCTTACACTTAAAACACTGAGAATTATTGATCAGGTTATTAATTAAGGCAAGATCAATCGACTGATCAATAATATTAAAGAACAATATGAACGATTGCGGAACACATTATTGAACAAGCATTAATTAAACATGTTACAGACAATTTATAGTCAGAAACCATACCTGCCTATGTTGATTGATAAGTCAATGTTTGATTAGGGGATCCATCAACCTTACCTTTTAAGCTGCTTTTTCTACTTTGGACGAAATCTCCTCTCTGTTAATCTATCATGTGTTTGATAGTCTGGATTATCAAACATGTTATCCATAATTTGTTAATTGTCATTCTTCATAGACTTCTATATGCTTCAGTGATCGATAATTTGATCCTGCTATTATTGATCAGTTGATCGATAATTATAGCCATTCTTGAAGAATGATTATCGATGTCTTCTTTGAATATCCTTTCCAATGTTTACCTCTGTTTTTTAGTATCAAAATAGAGTTTCCTGCAAAACAAGTTTCTATCTACTCCGATGCTTAACTTTCTAATCATCAAAACATTAAATTTAAATACTCAAAATAAAGAGATAATATGAAATTTCCTACAACTCATTAGGATTTACCCTTCCTAATTCTCTTATAAAGTAATTGAACTTCTATTGGTCGAGGGGCTTTGTGAAGATGTCTGTAACTTGATATTCAGTAGGAATGAATTCTACCTTCACATCTTTTTTTTGAACATGATTCTGAATGAAGTGATGTCAAACATCAATGTGCTTAGCTTGGGCATGATGAACAGGATTCTTTGATAAGCTAATAGTACTAATATAGAATTGGGATCTCCTTCAACTTAATTCCCAAGTCTTGTAATTGTTGTTTTGACCATAGTAACTGGGCATAATAGCTTGTAGTGGCAATATATTTTGATTCTCCACAAGATATGGCCATGATGCTTTGTTTCTTGCTTGACTATGAAACCAGACAGCCTTTGAGAAATTGGCATTATCGACTAGTGCTTTTCCTGTCTATTTTGTAACCTCCATGGTCAGCATCTAAGTATCTCATTAGATATTCTGCTTCTTTCTTTAGATACCATAGTCCCAGATTAGGTGTTTTGACAAGATACCTCTGATGACTTTTTCATGTGATTCCTTGGGAGCTGATTGGTATCTAGTACATATCCCTATGTTGAATTGAATATCCAGTTTTCTTGCTATGAGGTAGAGCAATGATCCAATCATTCCTTTATACCTAGTTAAATTCATGTTCTTGCCCTTCTCGTTTGCATCAAAGGATTTGGTCGAGCTCATTGGAGTATTTGTACTTTTTGCCTGCTCCAAACGATACTTCTTTAGAAGTTCTCTGGGATACTTCGTTTGAGATATGAATATACCATTTTTCCTTTGTTTGATTTGTAATTTGAGGAAGAAATTTAATTCTCCCATCATAGATATTTTAAACTCTCCCTGCATTAACTTAGCAAATTCTTGGCAAAGATTTTCATTAGTAGCACCAATATAATATCATCTACATAAATTTGAACTATTAAGAGTTCCTCCTTATTTCTTTTGATAAAGAGTGTTGCGTCAACCTTGCCTCTTTCAAAAACATTTTCTATCAGGAAATTGCTAAGACATTTAGACCAAGCTCTAGGTGCCTATTTTAGACCATGTAAAGCCTTTTTATAAACATAATTCGGAAGATTTGGATCTTCAAATCTAGGAGGTTGTTCAATAAAAACTTCTTCCATGATATAACTATTCAAAAAGATACTTTTAACATCCATTTGATATAATTTAAAATTTTTTATACAGGTGAAAGTTAAGAGTACTCGTATGGCTTCCAATTTGGCTACTGCACATATGTTTCCTTATAATCAATACCTTATTGATTATAACCTTTTACCACTAATCTCGCTTTGTTCTTGACAATTTGTGTAGATTCATTGAGCTTATTCTTGAATACCTATTTGGTACCTATGACTAGCTAGTCATTAGGTCAGGGTACCAAGTCCCAAACTTGATTCCTCTCAAATTGGTTTAGCTCTTCCTGCATGGCTGTTATGCAGAATTTATTAGACAGAGCTTCGCCAACATTGGTTAGTTTAATGTTCAAGATAAATGCAAATAAACGCACTTTACTGAATACTTTCTCCAGGTTTTAAGCCCTTTATAAAATTCACCAATAACTTGTTCTATAGGGTGGTCTTTGGTATATCTCCAAGCCTTAGATTGATCTAGATTATCTTGAGAAAATGTTTCAATTAGATCATCTTTATTTTCTTCATTTTCTTCAGAAGACATTTTGTTAGAAGACTTGTTGAGAATCAATTTTTCAAAACCTTGAACAATCTCAGCATCATCATTTAGAGGTTTTGAAATCAACTCAATTTCAGCAAAACACAACGTGAATTGATTCCTCAATAGTAAACGTTCTTTTATTAATGACCTTATAAGCTTTACTATGATTAGCACTACTACAAAAAAGAGTATTCACGACGCTAATTTACGGTGGCTATTAACAAAAACGTTGTAAAAAATATGACGGTGGCATTTCTGTAATTATAGGCGGGCTTTTAAAGGCGGTTATTTAAAAAACCGCTGTTAAAAATACTTTTGAAGGCGGTTTTTTAAATAACCGCCGTAAAAAATACTTTTTACGGCGGTTTTTTAAATAACCGCTGTAAAAAAATACTTTTAACGGCGGTTTTTTAAATAACCGCCGTAAAAAGTCTATCAGAATTTTAAAATCCATCGCGCGATAGTTTTCACTTTTCAGAGTCAGAGCTCATAGTCCCCCATACCACATCCTCACTCGATTTTCTCCCTCCTCCTATATTTGTTGGTGTTTATCCATTGCCTCTATCATTTCCGCCATGTTCTTCCATCATTGTCGCTGTTGCTGTTGCCGTCACCATCGCCTCATCCTCTTCATTCTTATTTGTGAGTTTTTTACCTCCATTCTTTCTGTGGATTTTGCAGTTTTTGTGGTTTGATATGATTATTTTCTTTAGTTAAAAATAAGATGCTTAATCTGAGTTTAAAGAGATCTGATTTTTAGCAGATCTGAGTTTTCGATTTTATCAGATCTGAGTCTTTGATTTTACCTTTATTAAATCTTAGTTGCTTCGATCTGGTGGCCGAAGGTGAAGCTAAGTGACGCTATGAAGGCAGGAAAGAATCTATATTTACTCCATCAAAATGCTTTTAACTTTCGAGAGATTTCCTTTGAGGCTTTGTTCTCCCGTTCCCTCCTGATCAGTAGGATGAAACGTAGATTAAAGGAATAAAAATTTTTCATGGCGGTTATATATATAACCGCCGTGAAAAGTCACATATCACGGTGATTCTTAAACCGCCATGAAATCCTCTACATTTTACGTCAATGGCATAGACGTCGGTCTCAAAACCGTCATAAAAAGCTTATTTTAACCGCCGTTAAATGTATTTTTTGTAGTAGTGTGGAATAACCCAGAAATAAACCTTCATCAACTTTAGGATCAAATTTACTAAGATTTTCTTTGTTGTTGTTGTTGTGGATACAACATTTGCTTCTAAAGACCTTCAGATGAGCTAGGTTTGGTTTCTTTCCTTTGTATAACTTGTATGGTGTTTTCCCAAGTAGTGTTCTGATGTATGCTCTACTAGAAATGTAGCATGCTGTACTCATGGCTTCTGCCCAGAATGCTTGAGATACTCCCTTTTTGTTTAGCATTGCTTTAGTCATCTCTATGAGCACTCTATTTTTTCTTTCCATGACTCTATTTTGTTGAGGTGTTCTTGGAGCTGAGAAGTTATGGTTGATCCCGTGTTCATCACAATAATCAGCAAATTCATTATTATCAAATTTTCCTCTATGATCAATCCTAACTGACATAATAGATATACCTTTCTTGTTTTAGACCATTTTAGCAAAAACAATAAATGCACTAAAATTCTCATCTTTAGAAGAAAGAAATAGAGTCCAGATAAATCTTGAATAGTCATTAACTATCACAAGAGTATATAAGTTTCTACTAAAACTTTTGACTTTTGATAGACCAATCAAATCCATATGAAGCATTTGGAGTGGTCTCTCAGTTAGGCGTATCTTCTTAGATTTAAAAGAGGACTTTGTTTGTTTACCCTTTTAACAAGCTTCATAGACAATATTATGTTCAAACTGAATTTTAGGTAAATCAATAACCAAATCCCTTTTAGTTATTTTTGAAAGATGATTCATGTTTACATGTGCAAGACGTTTATGTCAAAGCCAACTTTCTTCAGTTTTACTAACAAAGCAGTTTTTAGAAAATTTAGAGTCAATTTGAATAGTATAATAGTTACCATCCCTTGGTGCTCTCAACTTCACATTCAATTCTTCCTTTTTAAGTGGTAGGTGATCTTTGCTAATGATCAAGCATCCTTCTGAATTGAAGATCACCCAGTTGTTCTTGTCGGTACTCTAGCTGATACTGAGTAGGTTGTGACATAAACCTTTGACGTCATACACATCTTCAACTTTTATTCCTTTGTCATTTCCAACTTCTCTAATTCCTACTATTCTTCAGATTGATTTCTACCAAAGCTCACTTTACCACCTTCTTTGGGTTTGAGTGCTGAGAATTTATCACTATCACCAGTCATGTGTCTAGAGCATCCACTGTTGATGTACCATTTGTTTGTTCTAGATGCTTTAAGACAAACCTACATTAGAAAAATCACGTTTTAAGTACCCATACCTTCTTGGGTCCTTTTAGGTTAGCTTGGTTTGTCTGTAGTACATATATACCTTTGGACACCCATTTTAATGTTTTGTAGGTTCCTTTCTTCTTGTGATGACAAGAAGATGTTATATGACCCTTATAGTTGCAGTAAGAACAAAGTATAAAAGGATTAGAAGAGTGAACTGAATTTCTATAGAAAGTTAGATATGATCGTTCACAACTTTTCTTCTTTTCTTTTCTTTTATCTTGAATAGGATCATATCCTATTCTGAATTTGTCTATTGTACACCGTTGAACTCCTAGTATGACTTTGAGCATTTCACTACCCTTTGTGAACTTCTCTAGAGTTTTTGTGAGCTTCTTAGTTTTCTTCTTGTTCTGCTCACACTCTGTATAGGTTGGTGGACTAATTTCTTTCTACTAATATTTGTTCTTCCAACCTCTTGATTTTCTTTTTGGAGCATACCAACTCCTTAGTTATTCTAACTAATTCAAAACATAAAGCATTATATTTAGATTGTAATTCATCATAGGAAGATTCACAAATGATTACCTCATCGATCTCTCAATCTTTGTCTTCTTAGGCCACGAGACAAATATTGGCCATCTCTTCATCGTCACTATCATCCTCTTCATATGAGCTATCTCCCCAGATTGAAGTAACAAAAGCCTTCTTCTTTCTGAATTTTTCTTTCCTTTTATCTTTGTCTTTTGACTTCGATAGTTGAGGATAATCCGCTTTGATGTGTCTCGGCTTCTTGCACTCAAAGCATATGATTAGGTCTTTGGTCTCTATTTGAGATATGGAGGCTATTCGTTTTGATGGAAATCTTCTTCCAACTCTATTCTTTTAGAATTTCTTGAACCTCTTAATTGTGAGGGCCATTTCCTTATCCTCCTAATTTTTGTCATTGTCATCTTCACTCTCTTGAGCCTTGAGAACAGTGCCTTTGCGATTCTTCTTATTCATCTCCTTTTTGTACTTTTGCTTGTTTTCATATTTTACCAGGCTTTTGAATAATGTAGCAACTAAGCCCATTAATTCTCCCTTTATCTCCTCAATAGCTATCACCTTTGGTTCCTACTCTTTGGTGAGTCAGCTTAATATTTTTCTCACCTAATCCTCTTGACTGTAATTTTTGCTGAGTACAGTGAAGTGATTAATGAGGTATAAGAATCTCACTTCTACGTCTCAAATGCTCTCTTCATCTTTCATCCTGAATAACTCAAACTCTGTGATGAGAGTATTGATTCTGCTCTACTTCACTTCAGTTGTTCTTTTGTGAGCAATCTCCAATGCTTCCCACATTTCCTTTGTGGTTTCCAGACTTGATACCCGGAAATATTCTTTTTGGCTCAATACACAAGTTAGCATGTTGATTACTTTATCATTTAGTAGAATGAGCCTTTTATCTTCATCATCAAACTCTCTCAGAATCTTGGGAACTTGTTGATTATCTACCATCTTCATCAGAGCATAATTCCAGTGTTGTATTATGTTCCATAGTCCATATTCAATGGCTTTAATAAAAAATTTTATCCTCATTTTTTAGAAGGTGAAATTTTCTCTATTAAAGCCCAGTGGTTTTATCATTGAACATCCTTTGGGCAGCATACTGTCACCAAATCCTACCATTTAGGATCTCTCTTTAGACAGTTAAGTCTTTTTCGAAGAGACCTATGTGATATCAAATGTTAGTGGTAATTTCACTCCAGAGAGGGGTGAATTGGGTGATATATGAAAAATTGACTTAATAAAATAAACAATCAGATAAAGCAATGGAGATAAGCTTAGAAAGATTTCACTGACTATAAACAGATAAAGCATGACACAGGAAATTATACTGATTCGGTCCCAACCACTTGACCTACATGTAGTCCTCAAAGTGCTTCTAAGCTTTTCACTAAACTCCAAGATTCAATAGGCTCTTAGTGCCTTAGTATAGCAATTGAGTCACTCTCAATTATCACCCCTTAGTACCCGTAAGGTTACAATCCCCTCAAGTATCCACACTTTTGAATTACTCACAGATCTGAGTAAAAGAAGTTACAAACTCTCTCACAGAGTATATATGATGAACACTACAGTTCAGCATATAAAAATAGAGTAATGAATGTGAACATTAATTTTCACAAAAGGTAGCTCGGTTTATTCAATACTTCATTCAATACTCTTCACACCATTTATAGTTAGAGACTTTTAGTTTTCTGTTACACACAAGAGCTTATAGCCGTTGAAGTATTGATTTTGTATGTTCGGCAGTTGCAATGGTTGTTCATTATACATGCTTTTGACATAGTAGGTTGAGCCTATAATATATCCATTGTGCTTTGTGATCTGCAAAAGTGTCTTGGCAAAAGTGCAAGTTTTCTTCTCAAGTAAATATGAATGAATAACAGAAGAAATGATGATTCTTGGTTTTAATTGTAGTAAATGAAAATATAGGAATAAAGATCAGATAATTAGAAAGTAAAAAGAATAAACTTGATCAAAGTTTTGATCGATAATCCCTTGATTGATAAGGTTATCGATTAATAGCAAGGGAATCAAGCTTAAAAGAAGAGAACATTTATCAAAGTCATTATGGATTAACTATTTATGGAACAAGTGATTGATAAATGGTGAACAATATACATATGATAATCAGTTACAAATCTTGTAATCTTGAAATATGTGCTTTCTCAATTTTTATAAGAATATAAGATAATTAACAATGGCCAAGAAAAGCTTAAAGATAATATAAAAATGTATTTTCTGAAAGATCATTGTGAAGAAGAGTTTAAAGAAATGTGTTTGCAATTTATGGAACAGATGTTCAATAAACACTTAATCAAACAGAGTATCAATAATATAAGTAACTATGTAAAAATACTTTGAACTCATTAATCTGAAATATTATCAATAATATCTTGATCGAACAGGTTATCTGATTGAGCTCAAATTGTTTATACTAATTGATGACTTTTTCCATATTTTTGTTACACTTTTCGGCTCATTTTAATGATATTTGTGCTTAATTGAGATTGAGGGTCTTTGTTCTGAGTTAGTATTATTTGAGGGTAAAATTGTCATATTTATTCAATAATTGGATTTAATTAATTTCTAGGACAATCGATACTTCAAACCATTACTTTTTATTTCAGGAAACTCAAGAAGAAGAGCCAAGAGTGAAGATCAAGGAAGTCCAACACACAAGACAAATTGACGCCTCTACCAGGTTTTGCCGCGGCGAAAGAAACTACATCAGCAGAAGTTCTCTTGACTAAGGTTCACCGCGACGAACATATACTTTCGTTGCGGCAAACCCCTCAAATCAGCAACCCAGACCCGAACCATTTTCAGAAATTTTACCTACCCACTCTCATAAACCAACCCAATACACCCTATTACCGGTTTAGAAACCCTATTTTCATGCAAGTGACATCATTGACTCATACCACAACCCTCATCTTCGTTCTCTCTTATCTTTCTATCAGCTAACCCTAATTTCTTCCATTTTTCACTGTTAAACCTCCACCATGGGAAGCTCAGATTCATTCTTGGTTGAGATGCTTCAGATTTCTATGATTGGCTAGGCGTTTTCCTTCCTTTTGAAGGTGTAGCAATGGCTAGAGTTGTATGACCTAAGAAGGGGAGTAGTTTAATCCTAGCTTAGCTATGAATTTGAGTTCCTAGGTTTAGGATTTGTATTTTATAGTTGAACTACTTGATTATAGTTGTAATCAGCTTGGATTTTCATATGTGTAGTTAATTGATTATTGTAGAACCTTGAGCTTATATATGTGAAGTCTCATATATGTCAGTTGTAATCTTTTGATTTTCTTTACTCTTGCACGGTTGTGTTTTGATATTGAGTTGATTTTGATATCATTTGACCTATTGCATTAATCAATCTTTCTATACACACTAAGAGTACTTAACAGGATTTTGAGAAATAGAGTTCATTTATCAAAATTCTGGACTTAAAGAGTACTTTGAGGTTTATCAATTCAAAACTTAGTGATCTCTACTCTTATATCAATTGATTTCAAACTATGATAACCTGAGCACACTTTCAAGAGGAATTTCATCATTATTTGGTTATTGTCTACCTGCATTCATCACTTATTTCCCTAAAATCCAAAAAATATATATATTTTGTTTACCATTCATTCAATTTACTTAATGATTTTGAAAAACCAAAACTCCCCTGTTTATATTCAAGTTTGCATTGCATGACATTTAAGCTAATTTGGGTCCATTTTGCTAAGGCTCCATTTAAGTGAGACGACCCGAGGTTGCACCCTATAGTGCAATCCCTGGATAAAAGTTTTGATTTAACCTCCAAGGTCTAGAACAGGTTTTGAGTAAAAATCATTATCCCAAAAGCTGTTCTAAAGACTTGGAGTGATACAGATAGAAAACCATGATATTAATTGATTAAGTGATCGATAAGATCGAGTGATCGATTATTTACTAAGAGACATTTGAACTGAGTAAAACAAAGAGGGACATGTTTAAATAACTGATTGATCAATCAAAGAAGTTTTGTAAAGCAATGTTAGAACAAGTTATCTATAAGTGGTTGATAAACTATAAAGCATTCCAAACAGTATAAGAGTTGAAGAAACTTAACAATTATCTGACACTTGATTGATAACCTCTTAATTGATAAGGTGATTGATTAACCCTTTATTAACAGTCAGGAAGATTATCCTCTTCACCTGATAACTTATCGATCATTTGAATTATCAATCAAGTGATTGATAATTTCCTGAATGCTCTTATATTGAAATAGTTTTACAAATGATCGAACAAGTGATTGATCAACCTATTTATCTAGCAAGTTATCAAGCACAATGATTATCTATCATATGATCGATAAAACTTAATAGTTTTTGAACTCAAAACACACAGTCAATTATCTAACACGTATTCGATCAACCAATGATCAAACACTTGATTGATTAATATAAAAATTATGCAGAGAAACTAAATTACTCATTTTGTTATCATCAAAACCTTCAATCTAACAATGGTAGAAATCTGGACTTTAAAAATTTAGTAGTTTGAACAATACTTTTTGCATGTTAAATGGACCCTGAATGATGAAGAAAATAAACTAGTGACTTTTTTAAAACAAAACTGAAAGAGATTCAATTAGAGCTTAGAATCACCTCATTTTAAATTTTTTAGAATTAGTTATGATTTTTCAAAATTGGCTAAAATTTTAGGGTTACCAAATAAATAGTAACCTTAGAAACTAAATTTTTTGAAGTTGAATTTTCTAAACTTAAGGCTACCTAATGTGGTTTCAATGGACATGTTTTGGCTTTACTTGCAGTTTAAAATGATCTTGTTACATGCCCTATAATAGTAAAATAGCATAAAACTGTCCCAACACATCCTCCATCATTTCTTCCTCCCCTCCCTCCTCCCTTACCTCCGCCTCTTTTCAACAAGCTACTTGTAAGAGTAGCTGCGATTGTCTGCAGCCTCCATCGACTAGTGTCTTACTTCTACGCCCTCAATAGCAAGGTTGACCTCCTACTCAACAATAGGCACCTCAAGTATGACGATATAGAAGACCCTTTGCCACCTCATCTTTATTGTCCAATGAAGAAACCTCCTCCACCTCCAGCTATTAGTTTTTTTCATAATATAAAAATATAATCTTTTTTTAATGAATATTTTCTAAAGGCGGCCCCTATACCCCTAACAATTATATATAATAAATGATCTATTTTGCAATGTTCTACTCTTGTCTTTGTTCCTTTTAAAGCATTTTTCTCAATCAATAACAACAAACCTTAAATATAGGGTCAAACATATTCCTGGTTTAAAGAAAGAAAAGAACTAGTAATTGGTTATTTTGCAGAGTCTTTAGGCTAAGTGTTGTCAAGTTTAAGACAACATTTAAAATTAATATTGGTTATCTTATGTTCAATGTAAAATGAGTTTTTGACACCAGTTTTTATGTCGATTATTGTTAAAATTTTGCCCTAGCTATAAATAAGGTTGTCCTGCCTTCACTTTTATAGTCTCATAATATGGAGAGGCATGCTCTCTCCTCTGGAGTTGTGTGAAGATGGCATGAAATACTTAAAGTCATCGTTCATTACTTGCCATTACTGTCACCTTTTGTCCCAGTTACCTTCACCATTCAATTCTCATAGGTAACATCATCACTATTTTATTTCTCCCCTAAGCTATTTACCTAAACCCTAATACTATACGAGATCAGCTTCAAATATTTGTCCATTAAAAGTTGTAAGCTATCTAAGGCTTGAGGCATTATCGCCTTTAACATCATAGTCTTCACTAAGTATTTAGTCCATTAAACAGGATAAGGAGCTCTACTAAGTATCTAGGCATTCAAGTATGATAGATTCAAGTTGCAGTGCCTTAAATGACCAAGTACTTGTTAGAGATCTAGATCATCCTCATAAAAGGAATTGGCCTTCATTTTCTTTCTCCCCGTCAACCACTAGTAACTCATCTTCCTTCATTTTCTTTCTCCCTTGTGAGCTATTTTTCTAAACCTTAATACTAATTAGTTGTTAATTACTAGAGTTTATGATTTATAGTTTCATTGTTTTAGCAAAAGAAATATTCATTCATTAGAAGATGTTACATCCCGAGAAATTTCACTTGGACACAGGAAGTTAAAAATTAAGATAAGAGCCAATGTAGAAACTAGATAAGGAGATGAAACAACTTTTGATGTGAAACCCTAATAAGGTCCGGGCTGGTATTTTTGTAATTATCAGTCTAGGAAGGGCAAAATGATAAATTTTGACAAAAATTCTAGAAAATTTCTAAAAAATAACAAAAACATAAATTAAAAATTTTGGAATCTCGATTGAGGCCCAAAAGGTGGAATTATTACAAAAATAAATTGTTATGGAATTTCTCGTGAATGGAGGTTTTTCAGGAAAATATCAGACAAACAGAGGAAAGTAATTATCTTAATTAGTTAGAGGCTTCAATAATTCCAAAATAAATATGAATAAATTATCTAAACATTTTTTTGAATTTATAAAATTGATTTTAGGCCTTGAAAGTTAAGGAATTAATTTTAGGAAATTTATTTCCCTGTAGTTACACTAACAGAGGCCTAATCAGGAAAAATTCAAAATAAATAGTTAGAGGTGGATAAAAATTCTGAAAATTTCTAGATCATATGCCTATATGAAGAAGGAATTTTTCATGAAGAGAAATGAATTTTTGAAGGTTTAGAAAAATTATGGAATGTTACTAGTGAATAGTAACTGATAAAGTTTCAAAATGTTTTGGGATTGTGATTTGGTTTATGGGCCATCCTTTTAGGCCAAACTAAACCATTTCTAATTGAGCCCAATTAAGGTCCAATTTTGTGTAGCTTCTAGACCCTGCCATTTAATTAAAATAAAATTCATTTTTATGTGATAATCTTGGAATATTCTAGTAAAAAGGCACTTGGACATATCTGAATCCCTCTTGCCTTAGATGGCAACCAAATGACCCCCTTAGGTGGCATTTGGGTGTTCACAAATAGGGAAAAATGGCAGAAAAGTTTGCCTATAAATACCCCCTAAATACAAGAAAATAGTGAACAAAATTGAAAAATAGAGGGGAAGTTCTACCACATTGATTTCAGACCTGAACAACCAAAATTTTAAAGGAGCTTGGACAAGAAATCATTTACCTTTTGTCAAGAAAACATCAAGGTATGTCTAAGCCTTGCTATACCTAAGATTTAAGCTAGTTTTGGTTAGGTTCTTAGCATGAAAGCTCAAGGAAAAATGCTGCACAATTTCAATTTGCATGCTTGGCTATTAGGGAAGCATAGAAACCTTAAATATGATATGGAATAAGCTTGTTTAAGTAGTGTATAGATTGATTTTTGGAAGAAAACCAACGTAGGGTTTTCTATGATTCATTTCGGCCAAGATAAGTTTAGGGTGTAGAAGTTTGTTTCACTTTGGTTTGATGATTTTGGTAGGTTTAAAATGTGTTTTTGTGCAAGGATATGCTAAAAGAAAGTGTGTAAAATTATTGGAATCAAAAATAGAATTTTTCAAAAACATATACCCCCTATTCGCCTAAATCAGTTTGAGGGGGAAAGAGTTTATTTTTAAAAATCTAATTAGATATTTGAATTCTGCATGAAAAATTGTGTAGGAATGAGCCAGGAGATTATTGATTCCAAAGGAGGAATAATTTTGTTAAAAATCAAAGAAAAAAGAGGGAATTAAGTACGTTTATGGTTATTTAATGTGTTCAAGTTGTATAGTTGTTAATGTAGCTTGGATTTATGCTTGGATTAATAGGTTTTGTGGAGGAGAAACAAGGAGAAGCATATTACCTTAAAGAGACCGAATTGATTCAAGCAAAGAGATGTACCATTGAATTTATAATTTTATTGTTTGTCTTGCTTGTTTAATGTGTTGTGTTAATTGCTTTGCACTGAGGAATCTATATGGTGGAATGGTTGATTTGATGACACTTGATGTGCTTTGGCTAAATGCATGATAACATGTTAATGTGAAAGTGTGCTTGATTCCTCTCTTGGTTGAATGCATAGTATGAAATTACATGACTTGAGGATGTCTTGAAGTGCTATTGCGTGAGACATTATCCCTTGCTTGATGAACATGAGAATTATAATTCATTGCTACAAAGATTTCTGTGAAATATCATTTCTGCTATGTCAATTTATGTATCAAATAGAGAGTGGCTCATCCATGGACAAAGGCAAGGAATTGGTATTGAGTTGAAGGAGTAATATGTGTTATGTAATGTTTCATGATATTATGTAATATTTTGGCAAACCATGTGATGATATTGTAAAGGATTATGGATGATATTATGCTATATCTATATTTGTATAATGTGCTTGAATGCTGCAAAATATATATTATGGAATGCTCAAATGGATTGGCATATGGAAAAGGGGAAAGAAATTCATGAAATAATGAATTAGGGGATAAAATTTCCTAAACTAGAGGCAAATTTGTGCCACATAAAATAATACGCAAATGGATGAATTTGGATCTAAAATTTTATAATCTTATAGATCTCATTTTTAGCTTTAAAACAAGTAGTAAACCATTAAATTTGGATTTTTGTGCTAAGAGACATGCCCTTTCAAAGTTGGGCTAAAAATACTAAAAATTCAAAAATTGACCAAATAAATAGTGGAACTTGTTGAATTTTTTGGCTCTGTTTCAGATGGATATGAGTCTAGTGAGTAATTTTTTTCTTATAGAGGGCTTGAAAATCTTCAAATAGAAATTAGAACCACCTCATTTCAATTTTTCTACATTTAGTTATGAATTTTCAAAATTGGCTCAAAATTATGTGAATAGTGTACGGAAATCCGAAATTGGAAAATTTGAAATTAAAAATTTTTCATTCTTAAGCCTTGGGAAATGACCTTAAATGGTTCCAATGAATATATAATGAGGTAATAAAGGAGGTGTGATAGAAGAACTAGCTAGTATAAGACAATTAATTAAAAAAAGGTCTACTTCTCAAACCACCTAGTATAAGAAAATTAATCAAAAAAGGGTCCACTTCTTAGACTGGTGGTCTATGAAGTGGACCTTTCTATTTAAATTTTCAATAGCCACACTACTTGGTATCATAACCATTGTTAAAGTTATAGTTTTTTTATACTGGTTTTTATCTTGTGTAAAAAGTATGGACTTTTAACACCACCCGTTTTGACATCGATCATCTTTTAGATGTCAAATGCCCATTCTAATCAGTGTAAAAGACCTTTTTTTTTCTAGTAGTATGTGCTTGTATTGTCACAGAGAATTGGAATCTCCTTGAGATTAATTCCCAAATCTCATAATTGTCGTTGTTACCATAATACTTGTGCACAATAGTTTGTTATTAACTAGATATTCAACTATAGTTAATGAAATAGCCAATGTATTCTATTTCTTATTGGACCATGAGACTAAAGATCCACCAAGGATGTGACACAGTCCATTAGTGCTTTTTCTGTCTGTTTTGTATCCTTTATGGTTAGAATTTGAGTTGGCTAGCAAGTATTTATGTCCTCCTTTTAGAAACCAAATTCCTAAATTTATTATTCTAGCCATATATATGAAAATTCTGTTAATTGCCTTTTCATGGGATTTTTTTGTGTTGTATCCTTTGTGGTTAGAATTTGAGTTGGCTAGCAAGTATTCATGTCATCCTTTTGGAAACCAAATTCCTAAATTTATTATTCTAGCCATATATATGAAAATTCTATTAACTGGCTTCTCATGGGATTTTTTTGTGTTGTATCCTTTGTGGTTAGAATTTGAGTTGGCTAGCAAGTATTCATGTCCTCCTTTTGGAAACCAAATTCCTAAATTTTGTTATTCTAGCCATATATATGAAAATTCTATTAGCTGCCTTCTCATGGGATTTTTTTGTGTTAATTGATATCATGCATGCATTCCGATACTAAATTGGATGTTTAATCAACCTAATGTAAGATATAGAAATGAACTGATCATTCCTCTGTATTTAGTGATAGTTGTATTCACCTTTTACATCTACATCAATAGACATCATTGAGCTCATTAGAGTAGTCATTCTCTTAGATTGATGCATTTCAAATTTTCCCTGTGGTAGACTGTCACACCTCCTTTATTACCTTATTATATATTCATTGGAACCATTTAAGGTCATTTTCCAAAGTTTAAGGATGGAAAATTTTCATCTTTAAAATTTCCATTTTCGAATTTTCGTACACTATTGATAGAAATTTTCGGTCAACTTTGAAAACTCAAATAAATGTAGAAAAATCAAAATTGAATGGTTCCAATTTCTATTTGAAGCTTGTTATGCCTTCTATAAGGAAAAAAATACTCATTGGCCTTATATCTATATGAAGCAGAGTCATAAAATTTGACAAGTTGCACTGTTTATTTGGTTAATTTTTGAATTTTCAGTATTTTAGCCCAACTTTGGAAGGGCATATCTCTTAGCACAAAACTCAAAATTTAGTCAATTACCACTTGTTTTAAAACTAAAAATGAGATCTATAAGCATGCTAAATTTCAGATCCAAACTCATCCAATTGCTCAAAACATCATTGGTCAAACTCGACCCCTAAAAGTCAACATTTATCCTTTGAAATAACCATTTTGGTTTTTCCTTTCCTTTTCCCTACCAACCGTCATGCCATTCTCATTACATTACTAAAGCTTGAATATTACCCAATATTGACATATATAAGGTTTGGAGTCACTTATACCAGTATGCACCATAATTTGTAACAAATTTACATAATGCATAAATATTGCTCAAGAGATATAATTCATATATCTCCCAAAATGATCTCTTTTCCTTTGTCCTTGCTTGTGCCAACTCCTAAATAGTCAATTTTGGACATAAAGAGTGAGATTTCATAGAAATCTCAGTAGCAAAGAACTATAATCATCATGCAATTCATGCCATGTAAAAATGTAACATGTGTGAATAAAATCAATACCATTATGCAACATTTTATGCACATATCGTTTACCATGTAAAAAGAGCAATTCATTAAGCCATCAAGTCATTCTTTATATATATTGCCAAGGCACATCTAACATATAATTTCATGCATCGTCACATATATTGCTCAATCACATAATGGCAGCACCAATAACATGACACATACACATTTAAACGAGCAAAAAAGCAATCAAATTATAAGTTTAATGCTACCTCTTGGTTGATAATTCAATTCGGCCTCTTTAGGGAATTGGTATCCTTCTCTGATCTCTTGGAATGTGCTTGTCATTCCAAGTATAAATACATTCCAAATTACCAGTCATTCAAGCATAAACATAATAATCTAACATTAGGCTCAATTAACATCCCTTTTTCCTTGATTTTTGGCCAAATTATCCCCTCCTTGTTTCAACTAATCTCTTAGGCCATCCCTACACAATTTTTCATGTAGAATTCAAATATCAAATTAGATTTCACAAAATCATACCCCTTCCCCTTCAATTAGACTTGATCGAATAGGGGTATTGTTTTTCCAAAAATTCTATTTTTGATTCCAATTATTCCAAACACTTTTCTTTAGTATATCCCTACACAAAAGTACCTTTTAAAGTTATTGGAATCATCAAATCATATTAAAACAAACTCCTACCCCAAGGTTACATAGTGACTGAATAGGGGTGTTAAAACCCTAACTTTGATTTCTCCCAAAACTCAATCCAAACATCACTTAAACATGATAATTCCAACTCATTTTCATGGCTTCTATCCATCCCTAAGGCATACTCATACTGACCGAAATATGGAAGCAAGTTTGCCTTCAAAAATAATCCAAATATTTAACCAAAACAAGCTTTAATCTTAACCAAACCAAAGCATAAACATACCTTGATAAATCCTTAACCAAAGCTTGATGTTTTCTTGTCCAATTGCTCTTATTAAGTTTAGTTTGAAGCTCAAGAAAATGAATTGGTAGCACCTCCCCGTTTGCCAAATTTCTACCTACTTTAGGGTATTTTTAAGGGGTATTTATAGACAAATGAATCTACCTTCTCCCTCACCATTTAGATGTCCAAAATTGCTACATAAGGGGGACACATGGCTACTATCAAGTGCTAAAATTTCCAGATCATGCCAAGTTCCAAAACCTAGAATATTCCAAGATATTTGCATAAAAAATAAATTTTATTTTAGTTAAATGAAGGTGCCAGAATCTGCACAAAATTAGGCTTAATCCAAGCTCAATATGGGGCCCACACATGGTTTAGGATGGCCCAAAAGGATGGCCAATAAACCAAATCACAATCCTAAACCATTCTGAAACTTTTTTGATTACTATTCACTTGTAACATTCTGTAATTTTTCTAGGCCTCAAAAAATTCATTTATTTTCATGAAAAACCCAATTTTAATATAAGAATCTGATGTAGAAATTTTTAGAATTTTTCTCCACCTCTAGGTATTTATTTTGAATTTTCTCCGATTAGGCCTTTATTAGTAAAACTAAGGAAAATAAATTTTCTAAAATTAATTCCTGTATTTTCAAGGCCTAAAACTAATTTTGTACATTTCACCCCACATTTAGATAATTAATCCTTATTTGTTCCTAAATTTATTGAGACCCTTGACTATTTAAAATAATTACTTTTCTTTTAATTTTTCACTATTTTTCCTAAAAACCTCTGTTTTCAGAAAATTCTGTAATTAGCTATTTCTATACTATTTTCACCCTTCAGGCCTTAATTGAGTTCCAAAACCTCTCATTCATATTTTTACCATTTTTTGGGATTTTCTGAAATTTTTCTCAAAATATCCCATTTTACCTTTCTTAGACCGACAGTTATGGAAATGTCAGCTCAGGCTTTATCGAGGTTTCACATAAAAAGGGTTGCTTCATCTCACCATATAGTTTCTACATTGGTCCTTATCCCAATTTTTAGCTCCCTATGTCCAAGTGAAATTTGTCAGAATATGACAATTCCTCCCCTGTTTGAGTAAATTTCGTCCTCAAAATTTAGCAACACACCCTATGTAAACAATTTAGGGTATCTAGCTTTCATATCATCTTCCTTTTCCTATGTAGCCTCCTCTTGAGTTAGATCACTCTAAATAACTTTGACCATCAAAATAGTCTTATTTTGTGCCTGCTTAACCTATCGATTTATCACTTTTACCGCTTTCACCTCGAAAGTGAGGTTATCCTACAGCTCTATGTTTTCATATTTTGAAATATGAAAGGGATTTGGCTGATACTTTTTCAGTTGAGAGACATGGAAGACGTTGTGAATTTGACTAAGGTTAGGGGGTAAGGCCAATCTATATGCTAACAGGCCAATTCTTAATAAGATTTGGAAGGGTCCAATAAATTTAGGCATCAATTTATGAACTTTGATCGACCATTCTATTCTAGTAGTTAGAGATACCTTTAGAAAGACATGGTCTTCAACCTCAAACTCTAGAGGCTTCCTTCATACGTCAGCATAGCTTTTATGTCTACTTTATGCCATAAGGAGCCTTTGCCAAATCATCTTTATTTATCCTCAAACTTGATTATCATTTGTGCACTGTAAACTCTTCTTATTTCTTGTTCAATCCACCACAATGGTGATCTGTATTTCCTATCATATAGGGCTTCGCATTCCACCATCCTTCTTTTATCTTTTCATTCTACAATTAGCTTACATGAATGCACACTGTTTAGGACTTATAGCTCTTGGCCAAATTGACAACAATGGCATCTATGAAAAAAAAAATTAAGGGTACTCTCTCAATACTAGTTAGTTAACCATTGGAGTGGGCTTCTATATCTTAAATTCATCCCTAGTCATTATGTTATCAAGCCTCAAGAGGAATCACCATCATGGCTTAACGTGTCACCTTATTCCCATGTCTCAAGAGATATCATCCCTTAAAAGGCATCATCCCCTCAGCTTAACATGTAATCCCTTTCGTATACTTTGAGAGGTATCATCCTCTCGGCTTAGCATCTTCCTTTAGGCTTAGTTTGCTATAACCTTGGGAGTTATTATGCTCATTGTAAGCCTCTTTAGGATCTATTGTGACCCTAGAATTTTATCATTATCAATTTTCCATGTTCAGATCTTTAGAAGATCTTAGACCATGGGACTAAGTAATAAAATAAGTCGCCTCCACTCGATTGATCATCCCCAAAGATTGATCATAGATATCAATATTGTCTTCTCGACCTCACTTAATACTTCTAGTCAAATTTAGAGTTCTTACTTTTTCCAGATTTCCTTAGCCCTTAAGTTTGGCCACTTTAGGTCACTTTCCCTTCATGGTGTCTTTTAAATTTTTAGGTACTGGCTCATCTATTGAGCTCATTAGCTTATCATCGCGTCAATGCCAATCTGCCTTGCCTTAGGACTCTGTAGTCCTTACTATCTCTTATCAACTCTAAACAACTTCAGGAGTCATATTATCATGTTTTCATTAGCCATCACTATACTATGATATCCTACTAAATTTGAGGAGTCACATACATCTGCCTCATAATACCCTTCTATTATGTTTAACCAATTTCGCTCTCCTCAGGATAAGGTTTGCTCCGCACCTTAGCTCAACAGTTTCCTGCTATTCTCATTAGAGGATTGACCCTCGTGGGCAATTGTATTGCTCATACCAAAGCAATTGGTAGTTCACCATTTCTGTACCACCGATGGAGGATATATCACTATCAATTCCATTCAGTTATTTACCGTAATCCTTATCGAGAATGTCTCACTTTCATGAATGTAATAAAACCTTTACGGCGGAGGATCACATCTACTTTCGGAGAGGTACTTTATGGTCAAGCTTTTCCTCATATTCAATCCCTGTTAGGGTACACCCCTCATTTCCATATCCCTATTAAAAGGGAGCTTCTCCACTTAAAGTTGTATAGTTCCATAGTAGTGGCATTCCTTATTAAGAACTTTGTTTCTCAAATTTCATATTAGCCTAGGTGCCCAAGTTACATAGTCATAATTGTCTTAGGGACATCAAGGAGTACTATATGGCCCCTAGCATTATCAAATACTTAAGCATCCCTAATACAGTTCCATAGGTAGTGGCATTCCTCATTACATCTTCATCCCCAATACATCCATTAACTATCATATGCTTATCTATTTCTATCCAATTCTGTCCTCAAAAGGGATCTTGCCTGAAACAAGTTTTCTAGCCTCTTTACTTTCTGACTGATCATTCCCATTGTTTGATATTGATTATTACATGCTAGTTGCATTACATAGCAGTAATTCAATCCCTTTATTATATTATGCCTAGGTCAAGTACTTAACTCACCATCTATCCTTAATTCAATATCATCCCTTAGGGATTTCTGCATCTATTTAGGGATTTACCAAACCTCAACGTTCTGTTCTATTACCTTGCCCCTTTCGAGGTTACATTGATTACTCGTGATTTGAGTTGTCAATTTGCCTCCTGATGTATCCTATTTTATTATATATTTATATATATTTTGGGAATTTTATTATAATTTAAGGGCTTAATTGCAATAGTTATAAATAATTTGAGCTAATAAGGAATTACATAAAAAAAAAATGCTTAAATGGGTCTAATTATTATGTTTTCTTAGTTAAATTAATCTATACGAAAGTATTTCTACTTTCTTGTGTGTTTCAGGATTTTTAAGAGCTTTGAATCTAAGCTGGGCCTAAGACACTATTGCAAAGTGATAATGGATCTAGGAAGGTAGGCTTTAGAGCCCGAACAGATCCTGAAAAAAAAAAACGTAGGTGTTGAAGAATCAATAGATTTCAAGGCCTTAAGGATGCGTTTGGGCCAACTTCCAGCATAATTAGGGCCCATACATATTAACTTACCACTTATACCTCTTAAATGGGTCATAACACCTCCACTTAAGCCCAAATAGCATCTCTTTCATGGCCTTATTTTTCAGAAACGTGGCTCACCATTGATGAAGGGTAGAAAGGTGATTTCACAAGGTCTTCTTTCTTATCAAGTCAAAGAAAGTGTCACCTCTTTAATGAAAGGCAATTTTGGGATTGCAAAATTAATTAAAGGAGGAATTGTTAATATCTAATTAGATATATCAAATTAGAAAATATTGATAGAACCTAATCTTTATATGGTTTTTCTTAAGTGTTTTCTAAAGTTTTGCAATACTTTTACCCTCATTATGCATGCATTTATATCCATTTGATTATATTGAGTCATGCATTACATTTTGCTGTTTAAGGGGTAAAAAAGGACATTTTTCTCTCCTCAATTTTAATTGCCTTGATTTGTAATCAGTTGGTCTTTACAGAGCTCTTTGTTGTGATTTTCAGGCAATTAGAGAAGGACCTAAGAACTAAGATGGAGCATAGATGGAGCTAAAATGTTACAAGGACCAAAACATCAGAGTTTAGAGTGTTCTACCTCCCCAGGTCACGACATGGACTTTTGAGGTCGTGACCTGGATGCCCTTTTAATGAAACTATGCGTTTTGGACCTGAGTCAAGATGAAAGCTCTTTGTCTTTCCAGGTCACGACATGACACTCCTGAGGTCACGACCTGAGTCCCTTAAGTCATGACCTGACACTCCTGAGGTTGCGGCCTGAGTGTATTAAGTAAAGCTATGCATTTTGGAATAGGTTTCTAAGCTTCTACACTTAAGAGGGGTAGCCACCACGAATAGACACTCTCAAGTCTCCATTGATCCTACACCCAAAACTTCTATTTTTCTTTATCTCTTCATCATTTTTTCTGCATTTCTAAAATGATCAAACCACTCCAACCATCTTCTTCTCTATTTTTTCAACCTCATTTTTAGCTTTAACTATGGCCGTTCATTCATGGAGCGATTGCAATTGGTTTAAAAGCATGAGAGGCTAAACACTTAGCTCTCGATGATAGTGGACGAAGCTTGAGCTCAAGGACTTAATCAGGGAGTTTTTCTATAGTCTAAACATGTGCTTAATGTTGTGTTTAATATTTCTAGATTTAGGAACTTTCTGCACTTGTATCATACTTGATTTATAATTGTAAATCTTGTGTTTAGACTATTCTATTATATTTGGATTGGATGATGTTGATGTTGATTAATCTATATAATATTTCAATTTGAATCCTTGTGTTCAGTTTGATTTTCAGTGATCATTGTTGATTAATCTGTGTGCTTGGTATTCTATGTTTGTCGATTGGTATTCTAAGGGCATTTGCATCATCCTTCCATTTACACTCTAAGTGGTTTTCAACAGTGTTTTAAGAGATGTTAATTAACTTTGATTAAAGTGAGTTTTCATTAATTAAGACATTAGACCTAAGTGATTACTTGGGGTTTTCTTCAGACTTAGAGGTTTCCTAGAACTCCCAATCATTTTAAAGAGCAGTGATAGTTGAGTTTTGATCATCAAGAGATTGTTTAACCATAATTTCCTTTTAATCCAAAATATTTCTTCATTCATTTAAAATACCAAAAACAGTTAATTTTCTGCACTTTTCATTTATTGCACCACTTTAAACAATTGAAACCCTTTTTTCCTTCACCTAAATTTACAATGCTTCTGATAACCAATCTAGACTAGGACTTCTAATAATAAGCTCCTCAAAAAGAACAACAGGTTACATCCTATACTGCATTTTTCTAGTGCAATTCACTTTCTTGATGATCTGGAAGGCGATAATTCAGCCTCGATCAATGGCACCGTTGCCGGGGAGCTATTGAATTGGTTCCCTAGTAATTAGTTTTCCTTACAATTGTGATTTGGGTCGATTCTCATTGGGCTTTAGTTTTTGAACTCAGATCTTGCATTTCATAGCGTCAAAATTTTTTGAGAAATAGAACCAAATATCTTGTTTTTCCATATATTTGCATTTACATTCTTGCACAACATTTTACATTTTGTTCTAGCTTGATCCTGAGTGTTTTAGCCAATTGCTTGAAGTTTTAAACTCTGTACATATTTGTTTAGCATCTGGTTGAAGTACTTAGTGAATTTTTCAATGGTTTTGGGAAAGCAGCTTTCTATGACTTTGAGTCGCGACCTCGTATCTTTGAAGTCGCGACCTGAGTGCTTAAGTTGTGACTTGACTTATGGCTTGTTGCAACCTCAGCCTTCTGTTTTCTAGTGTTGCTCTCGGTCTTCTCAAGTCGCAACCTAGACTTTTTCAAGTCGAGACCTCATTTCCTTTTCCTTTTTGGGTTGCTTTCTGTGCACTCAAGTCGTGACTTGGGTACTTCATGTCACAACCTAAGGTGGTTTTCCACTGAAAAATTTTCTGAGTGTCCAAACTTACTCTTTTTGCACAGCTTTACCTTTTGCACATACTTTGAGAGTGTATAGCACTTCATACACCTCAAACTCACTGAGCACTATTTGAAATCATTGAGTTTGCCTCAATTTTGAACTACACACTTGGTGAATACATGGTTTCAAAACTACCTCTTTCTTGAACTCTTTTTGTGCTTGAATTTTTGAGTAATTGTGCATGCTTAGAGCACGTACGGGTAGGAGAGGTAGACATACAGGAGCTCGTAGCTCGCTTATTTTACGAGACCTATCCCATTCATCTAGTAAGAGTGGGAAGTAGAAGAAGAAATCATGGTTGAAATACCTCCTCATGGTCCAAACGATGGGAATGGGAATGGTAATCATAACAGACCTAATAATGGTGGTAATAAGGGGCAAGGAGAAAATAATGGCCAGAATAGGATTAATGAACAACCTAGGGGTAGAAACATTAAGGACCTAACTCAATCTAATGGGAACTTTGATCCTATGCCTGGTGCTTTTCCTACTTTTATCGCAGATTTTGAAATTAAAGGTCAATTGATCCACTCATTGCCTAAGTTCTATGGTCTTGCAGGAGAAAACCCATACTTACACCTCCAGACTCTTTATATGCAGTGCTTGTCTATGAAGCCAGTAGGAGCAAGTATTGACAATGTTATGTGGAAGGTTTTTCACTTATCTTTGGAAGGCAAAGCTAAAGAATGGTACATGAACCAACCGCTCTACGTGGACAATGCTTATGTGTCACATCCAGTAATATGACATTTAGGAATAGGGATATTCCTAAACAATTAAGGGTCAAAAATGACAAGGAGAAATAGAAGATTTTTGTGGAAAATAATTATTATAGTTTTTCAAGTCGATTATGAAAAGTTTGACTAATTAAGAAAAATTGGTCAAGATTAATTATGAAAAAATATTTCCAAGCCTCAGAAAATTAAGAAAAAATAAGAATAATATTCTTTGAGAATTATATGGGATTATAAAATTGGTTTTATGACCAAATTGCCCTTAGAGAAATTACAAAGGAATTTAAGGGCCATTTAAGCTAGTTTAAAGCCTTTTATTTGGAAAATTCCAAATAAATATTTAGAAGGAGAATAAAATCCCAAGAAAATTCCTATGATATCCCAAGGAATTATAAGAGATTATGGAATTAAAAGAAGACCCTCAAGTATCCAAGATTTTTTCCAATTCCTTTGAAAAGTGGAAAAATCACTAAAGAGAAGGAAAATAGTTTTCCTTTTTATTTAATTATTGGGAAATTAGATTTGAGACAAAGAGGGCAATTCAGGAAGATAAAAATGAGGAGAATAATTTATGGATCTGATAAAAAATAATTACAAAGGCTAGAGCGCTGTAATTATAGAAAAAAAGTTAAACCTGGAGTAAAAGTGCATCGATAAAGTGAAGACTAGAGTCTTACACTTTACTTGGCCACAAGTTTCCACTTGTCAAGACTCTATTAGAGAGTAATTAAAGCTTTCCAAGTGTCAAACATTAAGTGGAGAGGATCTTGACTTTGGAATTTAATTACATTATGATTTACTTAATTAAGAGAGAAATTTCAAGACTAAGTAGGAAGGTGACACTTGGCAACTCATTTATGATAGTGGTTGGGATATTTTGGTGCATTAATTGAACTCTTCTTCCTCCTAAAATCTGATTAGTGTTTCGGCCAAGGCAAGAAGAGAGGGAAAAGGGAGAGCTTGATGGAGAAATCAAGAGATGGGGAGCAACTTTGATCATCTAAGTGAGATTTAAGGTTAGTTATTGGTTTTAAGTTGTTCCTTGTCTTTTTTTCATGCTTTGTATGGTTGGAATTTCTGTTTTCCCTCTTTATTTGAGCTGACTGAAATGCTTATGGTGTAGGGAAGGAAGTTTTATTGTTCAATCTTGCTAGAACACTTCAAAACATGATAGATCCTAGTGGTTACAAGTGGTTGCAGGTTATTTTTGAAGTGCTTTCTTTGTTATGTTGCACGTGGACCATTTCAGCCAAAGCAAGAGCTGAACCCTAGGATGTGTTTTTCAAAGTTTTGAGGCTTCCATTGTGTTCAAAATAAAAAATGGTGTAGGGTAAACCTAACGAACAAGTGTTGGAAGCCATAGAATCAAAGTTGAAATTTTTGGATAATGAACCCTTTTGGTTCAACCAAGCTAAAACTAGAAGAAGGGATTTTATTTTGTTAAATCCAAGTAGATAATTGGAATCTATATGAAAAATCATGTAGGAATGAGTTAAGAGAGAATTTTTAGGGTTTAAGGAAACAAACTCTAAAATTTAAAGAACAAAGGTGGAAGCTTTAAGGGACAAAGGTTGTCCTTGAGTTATGTTATTGATTTTTATACGGAATGGTTGATGATTCTTGCTGCCCTTTTTATGGATTGCCATGTTAGGGTTTAGCATTTGTGGAAGCAAGAAAGGAGAACAAGAAAATCAAGGAGCATTAGATCAAGGTAGTAAGATTTAATTAACCTTAATGTTGAGTGTTGTATTGATTGCTATGCAATTTCATGTGCTGTTATGTGGTTGAGCTAAATGATGATGATGGTGATGATTGTGTAGCTATACTCCTTGCTTTATGTTCCTTAGCTATTGCATGTTATAGTGCTACATATATGAGGTAAAGTAGTTCCCTATTAATAGCAAAAGGTTGGAATGCTTGTAATTGATACATGTTGATGTTTTGGTTGATTGATCTTGCTACTGGGATTTTATTGAAATTAGAGTTATAATCCCTAAGCAGGACACCAAATTATAGCCATTTTTATTAAGTTACTGAATGAATTTCTACGTGAAATTTGATACGCTTAAATTTGACTTCATGAGCTTCAAATTGATAGGTAGTACGTTAAAAATAGCCAATTACAAGATTTTTAATGATTTTTCAAATTTAAAGTTCAGAATCTGGAAAAAAGGATTTTTGCCAAACGGATAAAGGTGACTTTCACAAAAACTTGACACTTTTTCAAATGGAATTGGTTCATAAGATTACCTTTCCTTGAAAGAGCATTCAAAGAGCTTTTTATAGAATTTTGAACCACTCCATTTTGATTTTTCTAGATTAAGTTATCAATTTTCGTAGTTGAGCCAAAAACTGGATTTTTACTCGATGAACAGTAAAAATCTGAAAATCAGCGTTTTTCATGGATTTTTGAGCCCAAGACCATCTAAGTGGTCTAAAATGGTTTTAATTAAACCCTAAGTGGATTCAATAGTAAGGTGTGACATTTTTGGTATCAAAGCAGAGGTCCTAGCATAGGATAGAATGCTCTGCTTAGTTAAATGTCAGTTAAAAGGAAAATAGACATATTGTTGCAGGAGAATACTACTATCTATTTATTGGATGGTTCGACTATTATAATGTAGGACAAAGTAGAATGGCTTGTTGTAGCCACAATAGTGACTCAAAGGGTTTAATTAACTAGAGGAGACCAGGAGAACCTTTCCCTCAATGGTTTAATGAGGATGAGGACTATAGCCTTGTAGCAGATTTTGTAAAACCCTTAACCTTAAAATCATAAAATTCACTACTATGGTAGAAAAGGAAATATGTTAAAATGAACTACCATAGTAGAAAGAAATTTGTATATTTTTAGAAATTGGCTTTCAAGCTCGGGTTAAACTCAAACTCTGTTGCATGCAACTAAAATCATTCATTCACATCCACTGGGCCTCCGAGCCTCCGGCCCGGGTAACAAAATACATCTACATCAACGCATATAAATAGTTTCCAACAATGTAAATCAAAGTTCTACAAATAATAGAAAGGGCCTCCAGCCAATTAAAAGTGAGAAGATACACTTCCTCCGGTTTACCATAAAGCCGGGCAATCAAAATATTTCAAAGGACCCTATTGTGGCAATATACAACTGGTCGTACATAAACAAAGGCTAGAGGCCTAAAGTTAACTAAGCTCAAGCCTCTGTCTCTTCCCGAAGGCGCACGCCTAGAACCTTCACTTGAAAACATTGTAAACCACGGGGTGAGACAAACGTCCCAGTAACCAATCTTTCCAATTCAAGGTACTACTAAATAGGTGCTCGTGAGGTGTCAAGTGGGGCAGTTCACAAGTAATATATAATGATAGCCACTACAAGTCATGCAAGTGCAATGATGCAATTCCCGTCAACCATATCCCTCACTTTGGGGGATTTTCAAGAGCCGAACCCGGCCTATCCCTCACTGTGGGGGACGGAAGGAGCCATAAAAGGCCTATCCCTCACTCTGGGGGATGTAGGGAGCCAAAAGGCCTATCCCTCACTATGGGGGACGTACTGAGCCAACCATCATGCATTAATGGAGGCCTTACCACGTGGTAGTAACTATCAAGAACTCTCACCAATTCCCAATTTATGCATCATGCTCAAACCATAATCAAATAGTAATTGAACATTTCATAATTAACTTCTTTCAATGGCATATCTTTCACAATTCCAAGATTTATTTATCATCAATCGAAACCCCACAAGACGGTTTTCCTTTTTATATATAACATACACTTTAACATAATTGTTACTCAGAGCACAAAACATAAATCTACTCACAATACCACAGAAGCATGTACAAAGGATTGGAAAGTGGTTACCTCTCGTCTGAGCAAGGAATAACAACCAACAATACGGTCCGTGCACCAACAAGGCTCACAACCAGTCTACACAAGCACACAAACACACAACCATCATGTATTAGCTTTCAAACTAATAATGTGGCCAAAACAACATTTGGGGACACAAAATTCCTATCTCCAATCAAACTCTACCCAACTCAAAGGGTATAACCATCAAAACAACACTCCAAAGTCATAAAAGTCCATTAAGACATCACATCCCCTTCCAAGCATCAATTAGGGTTCAAACCTCAAGGACCCACTATAGGAATTCTACACCCAAACATCCCATTTGAACAATTGAAGTTCTAACAACAATCTAAACTAATTAACCATCCAATTTAACCCTCCTTAACATAACCCAATTCACAAAACTCAAAATCAACCTCTACATTATCATCCTCAATCATAAACCTCCCATTTCCATAAACCCTAACTTCAAAACTCAAGGTTCCTTAAATCCAAGAAAACTACACCGATTAAATACTTAGACTAACCCAAAGCAATCAATTAAACTCAAAACAATCAGTCAAAAACCTCAATTCCATCACAACCTAGAAAACTCTAGGGTTCCACCATAAATCCTCAGAAATTCCAAGAAAGAAAGTAGATTAGAGGTTAAAATCACTTACTTGAGATAAAGAATCCTTAGAAATGCCCCCTCCAAGCCAAAATACCAAAACCCTAGCAGAGCCTCTCTCTCTACCTCAGATTTTTCTAATTTTCACACAACTGAACCCCTCCCACGACTATATAGATTCGGACCCCTTCGCCGCGGCAAACTAATCCCGAGAGGGATTACTCGCCTGAAAACCCAACTTCGCCGTGGAGAACTCCAATTTTCGTCGCGGCGAAAGCTTCCTGAGAGGAAACTCTCGCTCGTCCAGAAAAAATCTTCGCCGCAGCATACCCCTACCTTCACCGCGGCTAAACCTTCCCGAGAGACAATCCCCCCTGAAACTCCCGGTTTACCGCGGCAAAGTTTTACTTCACCGCGGCGAACATACCTTGAGAGGGGTACGTTCACCTATTGCTCCAACATACCTCAAATCCAACCCAAACACCAAGATCAACATTTAAATCACTAATCTATCCTCAAAATCAACCAAAAGAGGTTATTAAAACCCGATAAAACTCAGGATGTTACAGATTTCTACTATGATACCTTATAGGAGAGTAACTCTTCGCCTAACATAGCCACAGTTGCTTCCAATGATCCTCAAAGGATTGAGGTCATTGAAATATCTGATGATGATAGAGCTGGACCTAGTGAAGTCAAACTGCTTCCAATTATAAAAGAATTTCACACCATAGAGGTCCCAGCTGGGATTTTAGGGAGAGGGCAGGTACATTAAGCCTGATGAGAATCAGAATGTCCATGTGTACCTAAGATATCTAGAGGATATCTAAAAGCTTTACCATTATGTAACTAGGGAAGATGCTACCCTAGAGATGATGGACTGGATATTAGCATTGCTTAGAGTATTCCCTCAGACCTAGCTTTGGAAAAATGGTGTGAGACATTTGTAGTCACATGGATAGTGCTAGCTTCAATGATCTCATTGATGCCCTCAAGATTTTTGTAAGGAATACATTTCCTAGAGTTAGATGCAGAAGATTGGATCCTAATGACGACAGATATGCTCCCGTCCGCACCCTGATGGCAGAATGAGTTCTATCGCTTGGATCAGACATTAGGATCCGATGTGGAGTTAATGGATCCAAAAGCTTGAGGGCTTCACTATTTCCCATTTTAGGTAGTCAGTTAGACTTTTGTAGCACTGACGTAGGACTTGTATTGTTATAGCTAACCATCGTAGGTTAGTCTGGTATGTTTAATGGCTATGTATGTTAAACTATATTGCTATGACTGGTGACTGATGCTTGAATGATATATTATGAATGCATATATTGTTAAATGAAATCCAAGCATGTTGTTTATTTTCTTGTTCCTCTATTATGCTATCTGTTAAGTTAGCATGATGGTTAGAATCCAAAGAAACCCTTTGCCTGAGAGACCCTCAAGACACGACGTAAGGGTCCATCCTGATCCAAGACGATTAATTTTGGAATGCTTAGAACCGCAATAAAGGGCTATTAAAGGGTTGAGGGTAGCACAAGCTAGCCAGGAACAAGAAAAAGATGCCGTAATAGTAGCAGCAGTAGTGGCTAACCTTGACAGGAGGCAGCCAAAGGAAGAAACCTCAGCAGCGCAAGCAACATAACATTTGCCTAGATCAGCAATGCCAGCAATAGACCCGACAGCATCCACCAGTGGATGACTCGCTTTTGCAAGCACAACCCGCCATCCTTCAATGGAGTGATTGACATCCAAGTAGCAAAGGACAGGATTAACCACTTGGAAAAGATTTTCAAAGTTCTGGACTGTCCAACTAAGCAGAAAGCCCAAATGGCTATTTACGAGCTAGAAAAGGATGTCAATCATTGGTGGAAGAATACCGAGATTCTTCTAGATGCTTGGAACACGAGAGCGACATGGGAACTGTTCCTGGAGCAATTCCATGAGAAATATTTTCCAAGGTCAGTCAAGGATGAAAAGGAAGCAGAATTCCTAACCCTGAAGCAAAAGGAAAAGGAATCATTTGATGAGTACTTAGCTAAGTTTAGATGTCTTTCTCACTACTTCGATTACCTGCTTTACCGAGATAATGAGAGGTGGATGACCAAAAAGATGGTTAGAGGACTAAAGCAGTCCTTAAGGGAGATGATTGCTCCCAGGCAGTTCAAGAACTTCAACATTAAGGCTTGTCGAATTACAAAGAACAGTTTAAATCATCATTTGATGATTGAGCCTACTCCCAAGTTAGAGAAGGGAGATTAGGGTGGCACCTCTTATAATGCCAACAGGAAGAGGAAGAGGCTATAGGGCAACTAAAAGAGTAAGAAGGGAGGCAAGCCCCTAAATAGCAAGGAATGCCCAATTGCGGTAAGAGTCACTGTGATAGAATGTAAATGGTCAAGCAAAACATCTGTTGTACTTGTGACAAGTCCTGATGCTTCTCAAGAGAATGCCAGCAGACTACAGAGAAGCCAAGGTCATGCACCCAAGGATGAGTATTGTCATCACAGGGGAAGAAGCCTGGAAGTCTTTGGAAATGATCTAAGGAACGATCATTCTTAACAACTCCCCAGTGATTACAATGTTTAATTAGGGTGCCAGTCATTCTTTTATTTTGTATACCTAAGCTAAAAGACTTGGCTTGATTATGAATACGTTGCCTTATGACATGCATGTGTCCACACCAACACAAAAGAGACAATTACATCCAATGTGTGCTTAAACTGTATCGTTGGTTATGAGCACTGTTAAGCTACCTTAGACTTGATATATATGCCTTCTATGAAGTTCATATGATGATGGGATTGAATTGGTTGTCTTCCCATAATGGCAAGGACAAGACCCTGATCCTATCCTTAAGAGAAATGGAGTTAAATCTGGAAGTTAAGTTAAACTTTGTAACAGATGCCTAGACAGGCAATGGTACGATGAATGAAACTATGTAAGACTAGTAGAGGTTAAGAGAAAAGTGTGTTTTATCATGATAAACCAAGGACTTTAGTGGTGATGGATGAATATAGAGTGATTCCCAAAGGAGGTGGTAACTTCCATCACTGCAAACAAGGATTCTAGTCACGGCGAACAAACACAATAACTCTTAGATGTTGAGGTGGTATCTCAACGAGACATAATGACTTTTAGAGGTCGCAGAGAGTAAGATAAGTAGAAATCAGGAAGAGAGCAGTAGCCAGTATTTAGAGTTACCAGATTCCCCCTCAAAAAGAAAAAAAATGATAAGGAGTTAAATAAGATAGTTAGGGGTTGAGTCTATACACCACTAAGAAGGTGTAGTGGCAACCTAAGCTAGATAAACTCTTATAGCCTCGTTATGGCTAAGGCATCATGATAGAGTAGCTATCTCAAGTCCCACAATAGATGATTAGGAACTTTGAGATAGTGAAGTTAAGATGGAGAGCCCTAGTGAAATGTCTTAAGGATCAAGAAGAAGAGGACGAGACAGATAGCTATGCAGGGAACTAGCTTAGAGGTTGGCATGTTCCCCTAATGTTAAAAGATACTTAGTCACTTGGGGTTTAGGTTGAGAGGCACCCTTTTCAGAGGATAAGGTCTTGGCTAGGATTTTTCCTAGAGAGGGTGAGAATTGGTCATCCAGATTAAAATTTACATTACTCAAGATGGAGCAAGGTACCCTATTTGAGCAGAAAATGGAAGCAGCCGAGGCAAGGCAAGCGGAGTTGACCTTACCCAATGGAAGTATGACTAGCCAAGAATAAAGCTAGGTTTAGATGTATCTGAGCTTAGTAGAGTACTAGAGCAAGTAGGGGAAAAAAAAGAAGAACCTCAAAGTCCTCTCCCTATGACTTCCAAAAGCAGCTGTGAACAAAAAGAGAGGCTCCCTTTTTAAGGATGAGATATCTGGTTGGCACACTACAGACATAGGAACCAATAAGAGCTTGCACTCCTTGCATTTGAAATACCAGTCATTATGTATGTTAGAGTTTGCTCCTACTGAAAGGTAAAGTAAAGGAAAGAGAAGTTGCATAAGTCCTCTCTCTGTAACGTTCTAAAATAGTAAGAAATGGTAAGAGCAGCTACAGGAGTAAGATAACTCCTAACACCGATTGGCTTAGGCACCTAAAGAGACAAACAGGTAGCCTAGGGAATTGACATGAAGTCTAGGAGAATGGTATTGGTTCTTGGAATAATTTTAGGGAACTATCAATTAGGTGACCAATTGAGAGGAGGTGACTATACTTAGTCCTATGGTCAAAAGTCTCCCAGAGATCTTAAGAGTATGGTACCACTTTGGAAAAATAAGGACCAGGGATGAGTTGAGGATGTGGAATCCTCTTTCAGTTGTAAACCGATACCGAGAGAGTACCCATGACTTCCTTTCAGAAAACCTTATCATTAATTAGGTTGGATTCAATTTTCTTCTGATTAACAAATAAAAACCAAAGTTAGAGGAGTTAGAGCCATAAGACCTAAAAAAGAAATATACAGGCTAGCTCTAGATACAAGAAGAACCATACGATACAAAGACAGACTGAGTATTGACAGATAAATCCTTAAGATGAGGCGAAAGACAAGAATGTAAGCTGAGAATGTAACATCCTAACTTTTGGGCCTAGAAATACCAGAAATAGTTTGAATTATATAGGCTACTAGACTCCTTTTGAGCAGAAGTCCCAAAGATGAGAAAGAAAGTCAAAGCAGTTTTAGGGACTAATCTGCAAAGTAAAAGTTTTCAAGGCTCAAGTATAATCAAGGCTAAAAGCTCTAGTAAAGTCTTAAGGGCCCAGAAAGAGAAAAGAGAGTAGAAACAGGCCAAGGGTTAAGTTTAAAACCTCAAAGAGAGGATTGTATGAAGCTAAGTCCAAGCAGGAACTAAATCGTAAATTCAGAAAGTTATGACCAACAGGAGTAAAAATGGAATAGTATACGGAGAATTCCAAGAAAATCCCAGGAAATGGGAAATAATATTCTAAGGCTCTTCTGTGAAGAGAAAAGACGAAAATACCCCTGAGGCAGCTTAAATGGAATTTGAGGTTGTGGCCGGTAAAAAGTATACCGTTTGAGGTAATTATTTGAAATAGCAAGAGACCTAAAAAATACATACAAAACTAAGGTTAAATAGTTAAAAGGTTGAACTAATTTATCAAATTTGTCCCGCAACCAAAAGGCTAGTGGAATGGCTTTAATAAATTAAAAAGCCGGATATACCGATAAAAAGGGTATTTTAGTAAATGAATTTTTATGCAAGGCTTAAAGGAAGTGTTATGGCCTAAAAAAAGTCACAGATACTCTCTAAAATTAAATATAATTTATGGAGTAGATAAAAGAATTTTCTGAGCTCCGGAAGGCCATAAACAAAGTCGGAGAACATGGGCCAAATAAATTCGAAGGAAACTTAGGAAACAAGTTTGATCTAACGGCTAGGATCTAATCTCCCTTCTCCGCCACCACATTTGTGACATTTGGCATATTTTAGAAGCATGAGGTAAGGATGATGCAAGAAGATGATGCAATGATGATGTAAAAGTCAACTTGAAGTTCTAAAATTGCCCTTACCCCTTCTATTAGCCACCAAGGGCATTTTGGTCTATTCAAGCCAAATTTTTGGCTATAAATAGGCACTCCCTCCCCTCATATTTTGGCCAAGCAAGGAACCATAGGGGAAACTCTGTCAAAATTTAGAGAAAATGTAGGGGTGAAGGCCAAGAAGAAGGAACAAGATTCAAGCTTCAAGATCAAGGTATCTGATGGTTATAACATCTGATTTGATGCCTATTTCGAATAAGTTACTCTTTGTATATGATTCTAAAATTTGGCCTGATTAAAGTACACTTTGTAAGCTTTATATCCATGGGTAGAATACTTCATTTGGATATGTGTACGATTTATGGTGATTTTTCAAATTTAAGGTTTGAAATCTGGAAATAGTGTTTAACCTTTGGAAGAGTGTCAAGTTCCGTACAATTCCGGTACTTTTCAGCATAGAATTGGTTCCTAAAACTATTTTTCCTTTAAAGTTAACTTAAGGAGCTTTCAGTGAGACTTGGAATCACTCAATTTTGATTTTCTAAAATTAATTATGAATTTTCAGAGTTGAGTAAAAATTCTGGAATTCTGCGTGAACAGTACTCGCAAAGCAAAATTTTCATATTTGATCTTCTTGAATCTAAGGCCATCTAAAGTGGTCCTAATTGATAAGAAATGGATCATAAGGATGGGAAATGATGATATTTATATTAGAAAAGCTAGAAAGAAAACCCTAAGACCAAGAGAAAGGGTTGAGGTTCAAGAGAGGTAGTCTTGAACATTATGTAATCTAGTAGACCTAATAGATTGTATGATCATTATGACTATGTTTATGACCTTGGAACATCCAAGAGGATATTTGGTGATGTTGACCGAATGCCCACATGGTTGGAAAGTCAAGGGAGTCAAAAGAAAAGTAAGAGGAAAGCTTGAGGTGCAAGGTAGTGAACTTACCTATTGTCATTGCTTGATGTTGTATGCTTGTGTGTTGTTGTACATGATGTTTGAATGTTGTTGTGACATGTATTGTCTACTGTAAATGCTATTTATGATTATTAGATTATGTCTCCATGGCCATGCATCAAGAAGGTAGCTTTAAGCATGCTACTATGTCACTAACTAACAAGATAATAAACAAGTTGCGTGCAGTGCATTAGCATCCATCTAGCATGACTAATATGGTATTGTTTGCTACTGAGATTCCCCTGAATCTCACCCCTCCCTAACCAACCATTTGGTTCAATCATCAATGGGCAATAATGGCATGAGAAGTAAGGAGAAGAAAGCGGAGAATTATTCTTGTTAATGAATGATATTATTATTTAATGTGTAATTCTCCTATTATGTAATTTATGTTATGAATGCTTATGATGCCATGTAATTAATTATAATAGTTATGGCATAAATGAAAGTGTATGAGTATGAATGGGAAAGAGTAAGCCCATGTTATGTATGCCAAAGAAATAAAAAGAATTAAAGTAAAGAGATGTTAAGGGATAAAACGTAGGTCCTAGAGCAGTGAGTTTGTAGCTCTAGTTTGACCTATCAAATGAATGAGTGAAATCACGAGCTTTGGCAGAGTCATAGTACACATCCCAAGCTTTAAAACGAGAGGTAGCTCACCTCAATTGGATGTGTACACAAGGAGATACGAATTTCCAAAGTTGAGTCATGGAATCTGGAAGTTCAAGATTTTATGAAATGAACAGTAATATTTATTGATTAAACTATATGAATTGGGAAAAGATAAGTCTAATTAGATATGTTTCTCTTAAAGATCATTGAAATATCTTTCTGTAAAATTTTAAAACACCTCAATACGATTTTTATGGAATTAGTTATGCATTTTTGAACTTGGACCTATAATCTGGAAGTTAAACAGTAAATAGTAACCCGAGTTATTATGTTGAAATTTTAAATCCACAGGCTTGTGTCATGATCTGCTTGAACCATAGTGCTTACGAATGCGTACTCTGAGGGGTAAAAGGTAGGACGTTTCAGAGAAGACACGACTAAAGATAGATTAAGAAGGGTCTAAGACAGCAAAGTACCAGGGTTAAGCCTATCAGAATCAATACCTCAGTTTCCCGTCAGTACTGTTTAGTTAAGTGTTTCAGGCAAGAGTAGCCCAAGAAAGTGACCCTGGGAAGTAATGTGAGAAAGTCCAAAAGCCAGAAATGTTAGCCATTTTGGGAAGAATGCACTAAGTCCAATAGAAAATGGTAGATGAAAGTTAAGGAAGATGTTAAGCTACTGAGTGTCCTTAGCAGTATTATTTTGGACTAAGACTTGAGATTTACTTGAAGTTTTGGAGGTCCTTATGAAAGAAATAGACACTACTCTCAAATTTAATATAACCTACCATCCTAAGACGATGTGCAGACACAGAGAATGATACAGATTTTCGAACATATGCTACATGAATATGTGCTTAATTCTGGCGGTAACTAGGATACGTACTTACCGTAAGCTAAATTCGGTTAAGATAACCATTTCCATACAAGTATCTGAATGGCACCATACGAAGCACTCGATGGGAGGAAGTGTAGATCTCCCTTGTCCTGGATAGAGCTCAATGAAAGAAGTAAGTATGATCCTAATATAGTGGATCAAACTTCCCAATAGATTAAAGTTATTCAGCAAAGACTTCTTGTAACATCTGAACTTTTGAGCCTAGAAGCACTAGAAATAGCCTCAATTGGATAGGCTACCAAGCCCCTGTTGAGCAGAAGTCCCAAAGATGAGAAAGGAAGTCAAAGCAGTTTTAGGGACTAAACTGCAAAGTGAAAGTTTTCAGGGGCTCAAGTATAATCAAGTTAGAGGTTCCAGTAGAGTCATAAAGGCCCAGAGAGAGAAAAGAGGCTAGATACAGGCCAACGGTTAAGCTAAAAACCTCAAAGGGAGGATTGTATGAAGTTAAGTCCAAGCAGGGACTAAACTGTAAATTCAAAAAGTTATGACCAACATGGGTAAAAATGGAAGAGTATACAGAGAATTCTAAGAAAATCCTAGAAAATAAGAAATAATATTCTATTTTAAGTCTCTTCTGTGAAGAGAAAAGGTAAATCTACCCCTGAGGCAGCTTAAATGGAATTTACGAGGTTATGGCTGATAAAAAGTACATTGTTTGAGGTAATTATTGAAAATAGCAAGAGACCTCAAAAATGTATACAAAAATGAGGTTAAATGGTTGAAAGGTTGTACTAATTTATAAAATTAGTTTCGCAACCAAAAGGCCCAGTGGAATGGCTTTAACAAATTTAAAAGCTGATTGTGCTGATAAAAGGGCATTTCAGTAAATGAATTTTTACGCAAGGCTTAAAGGAAGTGTTATGGCCTAAGAAAATTCATAGATATTCTCTAGAATTAAAGAGAATTTATGGAACTGACAGAAGGATTTTTTGAGCTCCAGAGGGCCATAAAGAAAGCCGGAGAAACATGGGCCAAGTAAATTCGGAGGAATCAAGTTTGATCCAACAGCTAGGATCTAATCTCCCTTCTCCTCCACCACATTTGTGACACTTGACATCTTCTAGAAGGATGAGGTAAGCATGATGCAAGAAGATGATGCAATGATGATGTAAAAGTCAACTTGAAGTTCCAAAATTTCCCTTACCCCTTCTATTAGCCACCAAGGGCATTTTGGTCCATTCAAGCAAAAATTTTTGGTTATAAATAGGCACTCCTCCCCTCATATTTTGGCCAAGCATAGAAGTACAGGAAAAAATCTATCGCTCTTGCATTCAGAGAGAAAAGAGCTAGTTCTAGTGAGAGAAAGTCCACCTAAGTTCAACCTTCAAGATCAAGGTATGTGATGGTTATAGCATCTGATTTGATGCCTATTTCAAATTAGTTACTGTGTGTATCTGATTCTGAAATTTGGCATGCTTAAAGTACACTCTGTAGCCTTTAAATCCATGGGTAGAACATTTCATTTGGATATGTGTACGATTTATGGTGATTTTTCAAAGTTAGGGTTTGAAATCTGGAAACAGTGTTAAACCTTTGAAAGAATGTCGAGTTCCGTACAATTTCGGTACTGTTCATCATATAATTGGTTTCTGAAACTATTTTCTTAAGGAGCTTTCAGTGAGACTTGGAACCACTCAATTTGGATTTTTCTAGAATTAATTATGAATTTTCAAAGTTGAGCAAAAATTCTGGATTTTCTGCGTGAACAGTACCCGCGAAGCATAATTTCCAGATTTGATATTCTTGAATCTAAGGCCATCTAAAGTGGTCCTAATTGACAAGAAATAGATCTTAAGAATGGGAAATGATGAGATTTAGGTTAGAAAAGCTAGAAAGGAAACCCTAAGACTAAGAGAAAGGGTTGAGGTTCAAGAAAGCTAGTCTTGAACTCTATGTAATCTAGTGGTCCTAATAGATTGTATGATCTATGTGACTATATTTAAGACCTTTGGAACATTAAAGGGGATGTTTGGTGATGTTGACCGAATGCCCAAATGGTTGGAAAGTCAAGGGAGTCAAAGGAAAGTAAGAGGAAAGCTTGAGGTGCAAGGTAGTGAACTTACCTATTGTCATTGCTTGATGTTGTATGCTTGTGTGTTGCCGTGTACATGTTATTGAATGTTATTGTGACATGTTTTAGCTGCTGTAATTGCTATTCATGATGAGTAGATTATGTCTCTATGGCCATGCATCAAGAAGTTAGCTTTGAGCATGCTAATATGTTACTAAGTAACAAGAGAATAAACAAGTTGCGTGCAGTGCATTAGCATCCATCTAGCATGATTAATATGGTATTGTTTGCTATTGAGATTCCCTTGAATCTCACCCCTCCCTAACCAACCATATAGGTCAATCATCAATGAGTAATAATGGCATGAGAAGCAAGGAGAAGAAAGTGGAGAATTATTGATGTCAATGAATGATATTATTATTCATTATGTAATTCTCTTATTATGTAATTTATGTTCTGGATGCATATGATGCCATGTATTAATTACAATATTTATGGCATGTATAGAAATGTATGAGCATGAATGGGAAAGAGTAAGCCCATGTTATGTATGCCAAAGAAATAAAAAGAATTAAAGTAAAGAGATGTTAAGGGATAAAACGTAGGTCCTGGATTAGTGAGTTTGTAGCTCCAGTTTGACCTATCAAAAGAATGAGTTAAGTCACGACATTTGGCAGACTTATAGTACACATCCCAAGCTTTAAAATGAGAGGTAGATCACCTCAATTGGATGTGTACACAAGGAGATACAAATTTCCAAAGTTGAGGCACAGAATCTAGAAGTTTCAGATTTTATAAAATGAACAGTAACATTTATTAATTAAACTGTATGAATTGGGAAAGGATAAGTCCAATTGGATATTTTTTTCCTTAAAGAGCATCCAAATAGCTTTTTGTAGAATTATAGAACACCCTAATACGATTTTTATGGATTTAGTTATGAATTTTTGAAGTTGGACCTATAATCTCCAAATTTTTATGTTGAAATTTTAAATCCACGGGTTTGTGTTATGATCTGCTTGAACCATAACGCTTACAAATACATGCTCTGAGGAGTTAAAGGCAGGATGTTTCACTTCTAATAGCTCAAAGTAGACAAAAGAGCTACCCAGACATTAAAGGAGACTGTTAAAGATTTAGGTTGGTGATTAAAGTGTAACCAACTATAGAAGTCAGTTGATCCCTAAAGCTTAAGAAGTTAAGTTCAAACTACAATGGACCGTTTCAAATTTTATCCCAGACTGGACCAGTAGATTATAAGTGACCCTTCCCCCGAATGTAAGTCAAATTTGTGATGTCTTCTATATCTCTCAATGAAAGAAGTACCATCTAGACCCGATATATGTCATAAGCTATGATGACATTGTGCTCCAAAACAACCTGTCTTTGAGATCATACTAGAGCGAATCATTGATCAAAAAGTCAAATAGCTGAGAAACAGGCAGTTTCCACTAGTTGAGGTTGTTTGGAAAGGTCTTACACTAGGAAAAAAAAACAAGCTACGAGGGAGATGTTGATTAAGATAGAGGAAAAGCATCTTGAACTTTTCCAATAAGATAAGCTTTAAATTTTGAGGACGAAATTTATTTAGGGGGAGAAATGTCACATCCAATAATATGGCATTTAGGAATTGGGATATTCCTAAATAATTAAAGGTAAAAATGATAAGGAGAAATAGAAGAATTTTGGTGGAAAATAATTATTATAGTTTTCCAAGTCGATTATGAAAAGTTTGACTAATTAAGGAAAATTGGTCAAGAATAATTATGAAAAAATATTTTCAAGCCTCAAAAAATTAAGAAAAAATAAGGACAATGTTCGTTGAGAATTATATGGGATTATAAAATTGGTTTATGACCAAATTGCCCTTAGAGAAATTACAAAGGAATTTAAGGGCGATTTAAGCTAGTTTAAGGCCTTTTATTTGGAAGGAGAATAAAATCCCAAGAAAATTCCTATGATATCCCAAGAAATTATAAGAGATTATAGAATTAAAAGAAGACCTCAAGTATCCAAGATTTTTCCCAATTACTTTGAAAAGTGGAAAAATCACTAAAGAGAAGAAAAATAGTTTTTCTTTTTATTTAATTATTGGGAAATTAAATTTGAGACAAAGAGGGCAATTCAGGAAGATAAAAATAAGGAGAATAATTTATGGATATGATAAAAAATAATTATAGAGGTTAGAGCACTGTAATTATAGAAAAGAAGTTAAACCTAGAGTAAAAATGCACTGATAAAGTGAAGACTAAAGTCTTGCACTTTACTTAGCCCACAAGTTGCCACTTATCAAGACTCTATTAGAGAGTAATTAAAGCTTTCCAAGTGTCAAGCATTAAGTGGAGAGAATCTTGACTTCGAAATTTAATTACATTATGATTTACTTAATTAAGAGAGAAATTTCAAGACTAAGTAGGAAGGTGACACTTGGCAACTCATTTATGATAGTGGTTAGGATATTTTGGTGCATTAATTGAACTCTTCTTCCTCCTAAAATGATTAGTGTTTTGGCCAAGGCAAGAAGAGAGGGAAAAAGAGAGAGCTTGATGGAGAAATCAAGAGAAAGGGAGTAACTTTGATCATCTAAGTGAGATTTAAGGTTAGTTGTTGGTTTCAACTTGTTCCTTATCTTGTTTTCATGTTTTGTATGGTTGGAATTTCTAGTTTTCTCTCTTTATTTGGAGCTAGCTAAAATGCTCATGGTGTAGGGAAGGAATTTTTATTATTCAATCTTGCTAGAACATTTGAAAACATGATAGATCCTAGGGGTTACAAGTGGTTGTCGGTTATTTTTGAAGTGTTTTCTTTCTTATGTTGCATGTGGACCATTTCGGCCAAAGCAAGAGCTGAATCCTAAGATGTGTTTTTCAAATTTTTGAGGCTTCTATTGTGTTCAAAATGAAAAATGGTGTAGGGTAAACCTAAAGAACAAGTGTTGGAAGTCATAGAATCAAAGTTGAAATTTTTGGATACTGAACTCTTTTGGTTCGGCCAAGCTAAAACTGGAAGAAGGTATTTTATTTTGTTAAATCCAAGTAGATAATTGGAATCTAAATGAAAAATCACGTAGGAATGAGTTAAGAGGGAATTTTTAGGGTTTAAGGAAACAAACTCTAAAATTTAAAGAAAAAGGTGGAAGCTTTAAGGAACAAAGGTTGTCCTTGAGTTATGTTATTGATTTTTATGCAGAATGGTTAATGATTCTTGCTGCCCTTTTTGTGGATTGCCATGTTAGGGTTTGGAATTTATGGAAGCAAGAAAGAGGAACAAGAAAATCAAGGAGCATCTAATCAAGGTAGTAAGATTTAATTAACCTTAATGTTGAGTATTGCATTGATTGCTATGCAATTTCATGTGCTGTTATGTGGTTGAGCTAAATGATGATGATGATGATCATTGTGTAGCTATACTCCTTGCTTTATGCACCTTGGCTATTGCATGTTAGAGTGCTACATGTATGAGGCAAAGTAATTCCCTATTAATAGCAAAAGGTTGGAATGCTTGTAACTGATACATGTTGATGTTTTGGTTGATTGATCTTGCTACTGGGATTTCATTGAAATCTCATCCCCCATATGTAACCTAATATTTTAGGAACTGAATCATCAAAAGGAAGGCTGCAAATCCAAGGATAAATATGGTGATGAACCATGAGGAAACATTTATATTTGGTTATATATAAGCATGTATGGTTGGAGTTATAATCCTGAAGCAAGACGCCAAATTAGAGCCACATTTTATTAAGTTATCGAACAAATTTCTGTGCAAAATTTGATATGCCTAAATTTGACATCATGATCTTTAAATTAATAGGCAGCACATTAAAAATGGCCAACTACACAATTTTTAATGATTTTTCAAACTTAAGGTTCAGAATCTGGAAAAAAGGATTTTTGCCAAACAGACAGAGGTGACTTTCACAAAAACTTGACAATTTTTTAAATGGAATTGGTTTCATAAGATTACTTTTCCTTAAAATAGCATTCAAAGAGCTTTTTATAGAATTTTGAACCACTCCATTTTGAGTTTTCTAGATTAAGTTATGAGTTTTCGAAGTTGAGCCAAAAAACTGGATTTTTACCTGATGAACAGTAAAAATCAGAAAATCAGCATTTTTCATGGATTTTTGAGCCCAAGATCATCCAAGGTGGTCTGAAATGGTTTTAATTAAACCCTAAGTGGATCCAATAGTAAGGTGTGACATTATGGGTCATGGACCAGTTTAAAGAAAGCATTTTTAGATAAGTATTTCCCTTGCATAAAGATTTCAGCTGCCCGCAAGGAAATTTCGGCTGCTAAGCAAGAGCTATTCGATACATTCTTCAAATTTTGGAGCAAATTTCAATAGATTCTTACCCAATACCCCAACCATTAGATTCTTAAGGAGTACTTGGTACAGTATTTCTATAATGGTTTGTCAACATATGATGCACAAGTCTTGGATACCGCTGTAAATGGATCCATAGAGAACATGGAACCACAAGCTGCATGGGAATTGATTAGAACCTTTGCTCTTAACCAAAAACATGTAGGCTCAAGGGATTCAAGAAATCATAAAACTGAAAGGGATCCATTGTTGTTCAAACTAGCACAAGATATGTCTAAACTTGCAAACACTATTGAAAGTCTCCGCTCCAATAAACCACAGTCTCTTGCCTTAGTGGCTACAAGTTGTCGAGCTTGTGACTCTTTGATGCATACTACTCCAAATTGCCCTGAGCCAGTTGAAGAGGTTAATGCAGTGTACCAAGGAAGAGATGGCAATATTAGAAGAGAGACCCCTACTCAAACACTTACAATCTTGGTTAGATAGATCATCCAAATTTCAAATCGGGTAGGGGAGCAAATAGACCAAATCAGTTCCAAAGTAATTAGTTCCACAATCCTGGGGCCTCTTAAAGCACATTTCAAGATCCTTCAAGAGCAGTAGTGACAACCCCACAACAGGCTATGGTATCTCAACCACTACCAATAGGAGATGATACTTCAAAGCTCTTGAAGAGCATGGCTGCTCAGATGACAAACATCGAGGGCTGAATGAAGGAGAGTGATGATAAATTCATCTCCATAAGGGATGCAAAAAGACAACTAAGATATGCATAAGAAATTGGAGGAGCTTACCTTGAAGAACACCAATATCACTAGTCATTTGACCTAACTATCTAACACGATCAATGACATACAAGCCAAGAGGTGGGTAACATTCCTTCTAACACGGTGATCAATTGTAAAGCTCTTAATGCGATATTCTTAAGAAGTGGTAGGAAGGTCCACTTTGAGGATGAAAAGGTATACAAAGATGCATCTGGGCAAGAAATAGAGAGTTTTTCACTCACTCCTATGAGGTTGGGCAAATCTCAAAGTTTAAAGGAGGAGGAACATTTGGGGAGGAAGAGATCCCAAGAAAATAAAGACCCACAAGAAAGGAAAAACACTATGGAAGGATCAAAATATGAGGGCAAACAGAGGAAAGACAAAGCGAAAACAAGCACTCATAGAGTCGTGAGCAATGAGGGTGATAAGTCTCATTATTCATATATATTTCTAGCCCTAAACTCATGCTTTTGCCATCTATATTTGCATACTTTGGGCATAATTAGCTTCCATTGTGCATAAGAGTTGGTGAGAGGAATTGTGAGGTTTTGCAAGTGTTTTTACATGTTTTTATATGATTTTATATGTGTGTACTTTTGATCCCTGCTTTGGTATGAATTTTAGGAAGTTTCAGTAGCATTTTCGCCATTCTGTCTGAGGCGCCACAGCTGATTTGGGAAGGCACCGCGGCAGATTTCCAATGGTACTCTTGGTGAAAAGCGCCGCGGTGGATGGACTAAGGCGCCACGGCGGACGGAGGTTTTCATGAAGCTCAGGATCATTAATCAAAATGACGTCGTACAGGACAGGCGCCGCAGCGGATTTACGGAGGCGCCGCGGCGGATGACCGAAATTTCCAGATTTAAAAGCAGAGTCGCGCGCTTCAGCCGGAGATGAGATATTCAGTTGCCCATTCTCCCTCCAGACACGATTTTCTTGCTCTCTCTGCCCTCTCTCACTTCTTCCTTCCATTTTCGTCCAAATTCATCAATTTCTACCGATCAGCTATGGATCTTTCATCAATTCTTGCTGTTTCTACCCTAATCCAGAGTATGAGTAGCTGAATTTCCAAGTTCTTCTAGCAATGAAGCTGACCTGAGTTCATGGAGCTGAACAGGGAGTCATTTCAGATCTATTTTCCACTTTCTATTCTAAGGTTCTTTTGTTTCAGTTGAACAATTGTGATTAGAATGAAGGTTGAGTGATTAGATTTATGTTTCTTGGAATTTAGATCTGATTGAACATTCAGATGTGAGTTGTGTCCTTTAGTTCAGTTGAATAGAGGATTCTCTGTTAATTTGTAAATCTGATTCGTTTTACTTGGACTGTTGTTCTGTAAATCTGAATTTTGGTTGAATACATTGATGATTCACAGTTGTGGTCATTCTTAGAGAATTGCAACTTGCTTCTCAAGTGTTCTTGTCAATTGATTTTCCTTCTCATAGATCAAAACAATGAATCTAGTAAGATAGTTGTTTCTGATCTATGTTAAGAGAGATTTGAGCAGTAGCTGAATCTATCCATTTAATTGACATTAAGAGACTCCAAATTATAAGATTGAACAAGGAAGGTTGGATAAATTGCTAGGGGAACTACTATCTCTTATCTGAATCTTCTTTTGCCTTTTACCTTTCATTAGATTTGTTTCTTGTTTCAATTTTCCTTTTCTGAACTCAAGCTCTCATCTTGGTAATTTGATAATTAAAAGTGAATTGTTAAGAATTGAAATACAACTTAAGGCTCCTTGTGAAGAATGACCTAGGTAGTGCCTCACTTGCTGCATTTTCCCTAGTAAAACTTTGATTACCTAGCGACAAGGTTTATCAAATTGGCGCCGTTGCCAGGGAGCCTTGCTTGTTGAGGTTCTAAGCAATTCACTGGTGTGCCAAGAGAAATTTTTATATTTGAAAACCCAAAACTTCAGAAAAAGTAGCTTTAGTGTTTTTGAGTTGTGTTGTATTTTCACTCTTGTGCTTTGTTGTTGAGTAGTTTCCCTTATTGCTGTGTTCCAAATTCATTCCATAGGTTGTCAAGGAGTTAACACAATTTGTTAGGCTGTGAATTGTTTGAATCCTTGCTATAGCAACCTTTTTCCTTTTAATTGTTCTTCCATTAAACCTAATGATGGTTGGTTGTTTTTATGCTTTTGAGATCTTTTTCTTGTTGAAAAATTAATACCATTGTGTTAAGGGTTCAATTTGCAGGAGTGAAGGTGTGAACAGTGTCAGAAGCTGCTGCAGAATTCGTCCACCTGGTTTATCAGTACCAGGCACCGCGGCGGATATCATCAGGCGCCGCGGCGCCTTTCACAGAATCAATTCTGCAACAAGCGCCGCGGCAGATTGCACTAGAGGCCGCATCACCTGTCCATTTTCAGCTCTGCAGACGTCTCTGTAATAGAGGCCGCGGCGGATCTGTGAAGGGGCCGCGGCGGATTTACCTGACTCCCTCTTAATTTTTTTGTCTTTTCTCTCATTTCTTTCTTCTCTGATTGCTTTTTTTTTCTCATTTGTTTTATTAGTCTATTCTCTTGTTCTTCAGTTGCATGTCCCAGGATAAGGGTCTTTTACCTTTTGATTGGGAAATCAATAGAACTCTTAGGCAAATCAAGAAAACCAAACAAATAGCTGAGTCTAGTAAGCAACCTATAGTGAGTGACTCTCTTCCTCAAGTTGAATCTTGCTCTTCCTCAGAATCTGAATCTACTTTAGGAGGGTTTATAGACAATCATTTTGTGATGGATCAAAATAATAACAATGCTCAAACTGAGAGAGGTGATGCTACAAATAGACCTCAAAATGAAAGGCAAGCTGAAAATATTCTCCATAATACTAATCCTCAATTGAATAGAGATGAGGAGAATAGGAGCATTAGAGAAATTAATAACTCAAGTGTGAACTGTGATCCATGTGGTTTTTATAACTTTGAAGCTGATTTTGAACTTAAAGGTACCTTGATTAATACCTTACCAAGATTTCTTGGTCTTGCAGGGGATGATCCATATAGACATCTTCAGAACATGCATGCGGTCTGCTCCTCTATGAAGCCCCATGGTGCTCAATTGGAAGATGTGCTAAGGAGAGCTTTCCACTTCACATTAGAAGGAAATGCCAAAGAATGGTTGCAAAGCCTACCTCAGCACTTCACAACACTCACATGGGAACAACTAAAGAAGGCCTTTTTAGAGAAGTACTTTCCTGCATCAAGGACATCTAAATTGAGGAAGGCTATCTATGGAGTTCAACAAGATAGTAGAGAAACCTTGTATGAGTATTGGACAAGATTTCTAGCCATGCTTTCTAAATGTCCAAATCATCAAATCAGCAAGTCTAATTTAGTCCAGTATTTCTACGAGGGTTTGCTATCTCATCACAAGAACACAATAGATGCTGCAGCCCATGGTTCACTATTTGATTTGACTCCTCACAATGCTTGGGAATTATTGGAGAAGATGGCTAACAACAATCAGCAATTCAGCACAAGGGATAACCAATCTGTCAATGAAATTTTAAGGTCAAATCCTACTAACTTTGACTCTCAATTTGCTGCCTTATCAGAAAGGATGGACAAGAGAATGACTAGGATGGAGCAACTCTTGTCAACTAAACAATGTGGTACTATGGGAACATCTCAAGCCTTGGTAGCTCCCTCTTGTGACTCCTGTGGTTCCATGATGCATTGGACTGAATCTTGCCCTTCTCAATTTGAAGAAGTGTCAGCCATGTATCAACAAAGATCCGGTCAATATCAACAAAGGAATCCTTTCTCCAACACTTACAACGAAGGATGGAAGGATCATCCTAATTTTAGATGGGGAGGAGGAGAGAACAACAAGGAGAGGTTCATGCAGAATAAGTTCCAGCAACGTCAACATTCAGAACAAGCTATGGTTCCTTCCCAAGCTACTCAAGAAGTTGGTAATTCAAGGAATGATGACATGTCCCTCTTGTTGAAAAGCATGAACAGTATGAATGCTAATCTCAGTGCTATGGCATCTCAAATGGACAGAATTGATAAGCATACCACTGCATCTGATGCAAGAATGGCTGCTATAGAGAATAGGGTGGAACAATGGGAGACTAAGACTGCAAACTTGGCTAACTTTGTGACCCAAATTTCAGATAATCTCAGCAGTTTTCAAGCAAAAACAAGTGGAGCTTTGCCTTCCAATACTGTGATTAATCCCAAGTCATTGAATGCCATAAATTTGAGGAGTGGAAGAAAGGTGACATTCAATGAAAATGATGTAGAATCTGACTTGGAAGAAGATCATTGCACTAAAAGGAGCTGTGTCCAGCAAAAGACATCACCAAGTGTGGAATCTGAAAGCTTAAGAGAGAAGCAACTTCTGCAAGGAAGAAAAGAAGCTGAATTTAGAAGTGTAGCTACTGAAGGTTGCACAAATGAAGCAAGCTCTTTAATTCAGGATAATGAAGGCATCCATGAAGCACCATTAGGAGAGGACTTGGGGCAATCTTCTTCAAGAATTTCAGAGCCTAACCAGGACAATGGAAAGATTGAGCAAGAGAAAGTTGAAGATTCTCACAAGAGCAACAAACCGGGAAGTCAAGGTAAGGAGGTAAGCTTGAAAGATCTACTTTTCCTAAAGCTTTTATGTTTGGGCAGAAGGTTGCAAAAGAAAAGCAAAATAAAGAAGTCTTAGATTTCTTTAGTAAAGTAGAAATTAACATTCCTTTGCTGGATTTGTTGAAGAAAGTGCCTGAATATGCAAAATTCTTAAAAGACATTTGCACTAACAAAAGAAAGTTTAAAACTAATGAATTGGTGCAAGTTGGCCCTAATGTTTCAGCCCTTTTTAAAGCTCAATTACCTGTGAAATGCCAAGATCCAGGAGCTTTCTCCATTCCTTGTCAAATTGGTAAGTTTCATATTTCTAAAGCTTTGCTAGATTTGGGTGCTGCTATTAATGTGATGCCAAGTTCTGTTTATTATGCTTTAGGAGTTGAAATCATGAAACCTACAAGTGTCTTAGTGCAACTAGCTGATAAGTCTATTAGGAATCCCAAGGGAATCTTAGAAGACATTTTGGTTCAAGTAAAAGACCTTGTATTTCCTGCTGATTTTTATGTGTTAGATATGACTAATGAGGCCATAAGTGAAAGCACATTGATTTTGGGTAGACCATTTCTAAGAACCGCCAACACCATGATTTGCATGAAGGATGGGATTATAAAAATGGAATTTGGTGGTCAAGAAATTCAATTTAACATGTATGAGATGATGAAACATCCACATGAGGATTATTCTCTGTTGGGGCTTAATATGATTGATGTGTCACTTGAAAATGAGTGTGAATCTATTTTTGAGCATGATAGCAATGATGATACTGAAGATTCTTTCGTCTCTTTCTCCTCCATATATTCTCCTTCATCTTCTTTTTCTTCACACCTTGATATGTGCCTAGCATTGATTCTAAAATTGATGGCTGGCTTTCCACTTGGAGTGAGTTGTCTTCAGTTTCATCCATTAAGTCTTCCATTGATGCTAATTCCACACTGTCAAGTGATGAACAACTTGCAAAAAGATTGCTTGTAGATTTCTCAACAGCACAAGAGAGTGAATCAACTCCTATACAAGAAAGAGAGGGTGAAAGGCACAAGACTCATGATTGCAAGGCTAGCCCAATTCTCATGGATGAACCCCCATTTAAGGAGCATGCAGCTGAACCTTCTGAACAACAGGATTTGTCTTTAAATTCTTATCACATTTTCTATTCCAACCCTGTTTACAAGTCACTTGATCTTAATTTCTTTAACCATGCAGAACTGGAACACTTCTTGGGAATCATGCGAAGTGTAGCTACTCCCAACCCTAGGAGATTAAGCATGACACCAACCAAATTTGCCGAAATATGCAACATAGGGAGTGCACTTTTGCAATCTAATTTTACTTCTGAAATTGGAATTCCTCAAGATTATTCTGCATTTAACTTTGAGTTTTCACATGGATTTACAAATGTTTTAAATGCATTGTTGCAGGGACCAACTAAGGAGAGTTACTCACATGAGGATGAATGTACAACTGCAATTTTTGGTATTGAAGCCTTGAAGCAATCTGGAAATAATTGCACTACCTTGGAGCTCAAGAAACTGATACCCTCAGTAGTTCAACCTCCTGAATTGGAGCTTAAACCCTTGCCATCAACACTAAAATATGCATTTTTAGCTGAAAATGAAAGACTACCGGTGATAATCTCTAACTCTTTAACTGATCTTGAAGAATCTCAGTTACTTGCTGTTTTGAAAAGGTATAAAAGTGCAATTGGATGGTCTCTAGCAGATATTCCTGGTATTAATGCTTCAATTTGCACTCATAGAATATTATTAAATGAAAATGCAAAACCCATAAGACAACCTCAAAGAAGACTTAACCCACTCATACTTGATGTGGTTAAAAAGGAAGTAACAAAGCTGCTTAGTGCTGGTATCATATACCCCATTTCGGATAGTGAGTGGGTAAGTCCAGTTCAGGTTGTTCCTAAGAAAAGTGGGATCACTGTGGTTAGGAATGAGAAAAATGAATTAATCCCCACTAGAATCCAGAATTCTTGGCGTGTTTGCATTGATTATAGGAAGCTTAATGATTCTACAAGAAAAGATCATTTTCCCCTACCCTTTATAGATCAAATGCTTGAAAGATTAGCTTGTAAATCTCACTATTGTTTCCTTGATGGTTTCAGTGGCTATTTTCAGGTTCCCATTACACCTCAAGATCAAGAGAAGACTACATTTACTTGTCCCTTTGGCACATTTGCATATAGAAGAATGCCATTTGGACTTTGCAATGCACCGGGCACATTCCAAAGGTGTATGCTATCCATATTTAGTGATTTGCTAGAGAATGGAATTGAGGTGTTTATGGATGATTTTACCATCTATGGAAATAATTTTGATGAATGCTTAGTGAATTTGGAAAAAGCTCTATCTAAATGTGTTGAAAAGGACCTTATCTTGAATTTTGAAAAATGTCACTTTATGGTTCAACAAGGAATAGTTATAGGTCACCTAATTTCTGAAAAGGGAATAGAGGTAGACAAAGCAAAGGTTGAAGTAATTTCCTCTCTACCCTATCCAACAAATCTTAAGGAACTTAGATCTTTCCTAGGCCATGCTGGATTTTATAGAAGATTCATAAAAGATTTCAGCAAAGTGACTTTTCCAATGTCTAAATTGCTGCAAAAAGATGCTTCCTTTGATTTCACTGATGAGTGTAAGATGTCTTTTGATGAGACTAAATCCAGATTGACTTCTCCACCTATTTTGACTTGCCCTAATTGGAATTTACCATTTGAATTATGTTGTGATGCCTCTAACAATGCGGTGGGAGCAGTTTTAGGACAAAGGATGGTAAGCTTCCAAGGTTATTGCTTATGCTTCAAAGACTTTAGATAAGGCTCAAACTAATTACACAACTACTGAAAAGGAGCTCTTTTCTATTGTTTTTGCATTAGACAAGTTTAGGCCTTACCTAATTAACTCTAAGGTTACTGTTTTCACTGATCATTCTGCTGTCAAGTATCTTTTCAGCAAGCCACAATCCAAATCGAGGCTCTTAAGGTGGATGTTGTTGATCCAAGAGTTTGATATTGACATCAAAGACAAACCTGGAGTAGAAAATATGGTGGCCGACCATCTAAGTCGCTTACCAAAAACTACAAGGGGAGTAATCGGTTCAGATTCTATTTGTGATGAGTTTAAGGATTGTTCTGTTTCTGCCTTGTCTCTCATGGAACCTTGGTATTGTCACATTGTCAACTTTTTAGTTGCTGGTCTAATTCCCCCTTCGTTGTCTCATTTTCAGATGCAGAAGATTAAGAGTGAGTCTAAGCACTACATTTGGGATCCTCCAATCCTTTGGAAGGTATGCAGCGACCAAATCATTTGGAGATGTGTACCAAATGAAGAATTTCAAGACATCCTGCATGCTTGCCACTCTCAAACTTGTGGAGGTCATTTTAGTGCTAACAAGACTGCAAGAAAAATACTGGAAGCTGGTTTGTATTGGCCATCACTCTTTAAAGACTCTTATGAGTATTGCAAGAATTGTGATATTTGTCAAAGATTTGGTAGCCTAACTAAGAAACATGAATTACCCCAACACCCAATGCTTTTCTGTGAGGTGTTTGAAGTATGGGGTATTGATTTTATGGGCCCCTTTCTTCCTTCTATGGGTTTTACATACATTCTTCTTGCAGTTGATTACCTTTCAAGATGGGTAGAGGCCATAGCAACCAAAAAGAATGATGCTGCTACTGTTTTAAAATTTCTGAAAAATAACATCTTTTCTAGATTTGGCATTCCTAGAGCAGTAGTTAGTGATAATGGCACTCATTTTTGTAATAAATTGCTACAAGGGTTATTCACCAAGTATGGTGTGACACATAAGACATCCACACCTTATCATCCCCAAAGTAATGGGCAAGCTGAAAATGCAAATAGAGAAATCAAGAAGGTGTTGGAACGAATAGTTAAACCATCTAGGAAGGATTGGAGTGCCAGATTAGATGATGCTTTGTGGGCATATAGAACTGCATTTAAAACCCCAATAGGCATGTCTCCTTATAGATTGGTTTATGGTAAGATGTGTCACCTACCGGTTGAGATTGAACATAAGTCTCTTTGGGCTGTAAAAGCATGTAACCTTGATTTTGATTCTGCTGGTATGGAAAGATTATTGCAATTGCAGGAACTTGAAGAGTTGAGACTTGAAGCATATGAGAATTCCAGGTTCTATAAGGAGAAGACAAGATGATTCATGACAAGCAAATCCTAAGGAAGACTTTCAAGGTTGGAGATAAAGTGTTGCTGTACAAAGCACGATTCACATTTAAACCTGGGAAGCTGAGCACTAGATGGGAAGGACCATACTTGGTCACTAAAGTCCACAAATTTGGCATGATAGAGCTGCTAGATGAGAAGAGCAGTAAGACTTTCAAGGTCAATGGCCACCTGCTCAAAATTTACAAGGAGAATTTTGATCCACCATAATTCCAGGTTGTCCCCTTCCTTACACACTTTAGTCTGTGTTTATTTGATTATTATCATTCTTGAACTCCATTTTTGAACAAGTGTGGGGGAGGGCATAACTAGTAGCAAGTGTAGGTTGTTTTTAGTTTGTTTTGAAGTGTTCTGTTGTTTCTTTCCATTCCTTCCTTTACCACTTTTCCTTGCTATCTTTTGTTCAAATTTGCATTGAGGGCAATGCAAGGATCAAGTGTGGGGGAGTGAATGTTGTGTTTTTGTGTGTTTTGTGTCTTTTGTAGAACCTCAGTTTTCAAAAACTTTTTGAAGGTTTAAGCTTGCTTCAGGAATTCTAATGTTACATTTGTGACTGATTTGATTTGGAAATTAAATATCCTGAAGTGAAATTTTCTAATGCATAGAGATTAAGCATGATGTGTTCTTTAGCTGAAGTGAATGAATATGGAAGACAAAGCCTAGTTGGAAGGATTCTTTGAGCCTTTATATTCATTTCTGGTGTGTGCATTCACTTATTTCTTATGCTCTCTAGAACTTGTCTTAGTTCTTAATCAAGACCACATGTAACATTAGTACTCTTGAACATGATTGAGGCATTCATTCAAATTAGCTACTTAGACCAAATGGCCAACCCCTACATGAGTTATCCCTTGTTACCCATTTGAGCCTTTTAGTTGAATTTTTCCATTCATTTCACTCTCAATTATAAAACTTCTTTCCTACAAGGATGCATATTTCATTTCATTCATTCTTTTCAGAATTCACTAGCATTTTGATGGATTCAATTAATGGATTGATATGAGGAAGTGCATACTTGAGTGAAAAAAAAAACTGAAAGAGAAAAAGAAAAGAAGAAACATGCGAAATATAAAAAGAAAAAAAAGAGAAAGAGAATAGAAAAGTTGAAAAGAAATGAAAAGCAAGAAAAGAAAAGAAAGTGGGAATAAAAGCACCTTTATAGCTTTAGACTTCAAGATCAAGAAGTCAAATCCTCAATTGAACATTACTAATGCTATTGAATTCTACACATTGATTCACATATTATCTCTATCCTTCTATGCATTCTTGTGCATTTCTTCCTCACCCTTACATTACAAGCCACAAAAGTCCTCTTGATTCTTGAGTACTTATGTATTTAAGTGGTGGAGAGGTAGAGCTATTACAAGCATATGGTAGAGCATTTGAATAAGTGAATTGAGTGAAAGAACCTTTGATACTTGTGAGTTGAGTGATACACTAATTCCCTTGTGTGGTCTTCTATATCTTATTCACTTGGATTAAATTACATATCATTGCTTGGTTTCTTTGCATTAGAATGTTCCATGGATGGATGTTGGTTGAAGAATCATTGTTGGTTGCAGTTGTAACCTGAACTTTTGAGCTTGCTTATTCCTTTCTCTCATCCTTCTCTTTCACAATAAGTTTAGACTTGATTTGCCCAGGAGTGCAAAAGCTAAGTGTGGGGGAGTTGATAAGTCTCATTATTTGCATATATTTCTAGCCCTAAACTCATGCTTTTGCCATCTATATTTGCATACTTTGGGCATAATTAGCTTCCATTGTGCATAAGAGTTGGTGAGAGGAATTGTGAGGTTTTGCAAGTGTTTTTACATGTTTTTATATGATTTTATATGTGTGTACTTTTGATCCCTGCTTTGGTATGAATTTCAGGAAGTTTCAGTAGCATTTTCGCCATTCTGTCTGAGGCGCCACGGTGATTTGGGAAGGCGCCGCGAGATTTCCAATGGTACTCTCGGTGAAAAGCGCCGCGGCGGATGGACTAAGGCGCCACGGCGGACGGAGGTTTTCATGAAGCTCAGGATCATTAATCAAAACGACGCCGTACAGGACAGGCGCCGCGGCGGATTGACGGAGGCGCCGCGGCGGATGACCGAAATTTCCAGATTTAAAAGCAGAGTCGCGCGCTTCAGCCGGAGATGAGATATTCAGTTGCCCATTCTCCCTCCAGACGCGATTTTCTTGCTCTCTCTGCCCTCTCTCACTTCTTCTTCCATTTTCGTCCAAATTCATCAATTTCCACCGATCAACCATGGATCTTTCATCAATTCTTGCTGTTTCTACCCTAATCCAGAGTATGAGTAGCTGAATTTCCAAGTTCTTCTAGCAATGAAGCTGACCTGAGTTCATGGAGCTGAACAGGGAGTCATTTCAGATCTATTTCCACTTTCTATTCTAAGGTTCATTTGTTTCAGTTGAACAATTGTGATTAGAATGAAGGTTGAGTGATTAGATTTATGTTTCTTGGAATTTAGATCTGATTGAACATTCAGATGTGAGTTGTGTCCTTTAGTTCAGTTGAATAGAGGATTCTCTGTTGATTTGTAAATCTAATTCGTTTTACTTGGACTGTTGTTCTGTAAATCTGAATTTTGGTTGAATACATTGATGATTCACAGTTGTGGTCATTCTTAGAGAATTGCAACTTGCTTCTCAAGTGTTCTTGTCAATTGATTTTCCTTCTCATAGATCAAAACAATGAATCTAGTAAGATAGTTGTTTCTGATCTATGTTAAGAGAGATTTGAGCAGTAGCTGAATCTATCCATTTAATTGACATTAAGAGACTCCAAATTATAAGATTGAACAAGGAAGGTTGGATAAATTGCTAGGGGAACTACTATCTCTTATCTGAATCTTCTTTTTGCCTTTACCTTTCATTAGATTTGTTTCTTGTTTCAATTTCCTTTTCTGAACTCAAGCTCATCTTGGTAATTTGATAATTAAAAGTGAATTGTTAAGAATTGAAATACAACTTAAGGCTCCTTGTGAAGAATGACCTAGGTAGTGCCTCACTTGCTGCATTTTCCCTAGTAAAACTTTGATTACCTAGCGACAAGGTTATATCAGGGGTAAAGGAGGTATATCTCAATGAACTCCCTTTCCTTAGTCTTACTTGAAAAATATGAAAATTGTAATGAAAATTTAAGATAAATAAGTACTTGAAAATTTTGAAAAGTTGAAGTGAATATACCCTTGCTTAAATGATTAAAAAGGTCCATTAAGTATGCCAAAAGTTTTAAAAGAGTTGTGCATCATAAGAGGAAGTTTAAACCTAATGAAAGAGTCCAGTTGCCCTCTAGTGTGTCTGCTGTGTTTAAACCACAACTCCTAATTAATGTCATGACCCAGGTTCCTTCACTATACCTGTACTATAGGTGGACGACTACTATCCTAAGGCTCTACTTGATTTAGGTGCTGCCATTAATGTATGCCCAAGTCAATGTATAAGTCCTTATAAATCAAAAGTCTTTAAACCTACCACTATGAGGCTCTAGTAGCTAATAGGACTATGAGGTACCAATGGCTTCTTAGAGGATATCCTAGTAAAAGTCAAAGAGTTAGTTAGTTATCCCTGCTGATTTTTATGTCTGGATATGCCTAATCAACAAGATGGGGATGGGACCTTAATTTATTGTAGACCTTTTTAAGAACTACTAATACTAACATTGACATGTAAAAAGGGTCTATCACTATGTCTATTAGGGATAAATTTGCTTATTTCAATATGTATGAACAAATAAAAACAACCACATGAAGATTATTCTATGTGTGATGTTAATATTATGATGGGTTGTTCATTAATGAGCTTTATAATGTTAATAAAATACATGTTTCACCCCCTGCTTCTCATTTTGCTTCCCCCCCTTTTTAATGGTAGTAACGTGGGCTGTTCTACTGTCTATCAGTTAGATTACACCCTTCCTACTCCATTTGATTCTATTATTGATAATGATACGCTTGGGAAGTCTTCTACTAACCTCCTTAAGCCAAGAGAGGCCTTTTTCTGATGTTAATACAGGCATTAGTAGAGATGTAAAGACTCTAAGAAGAAGTGCTTCAACCATTCAGGGGAGCTGTGTGGCCCTGAGTGCCATCTCTGCACCCTCAATGAGACAGCTAATCACGTAATAGTAGTGGATGCTATGAATAGCATGAAAGGGATCCTAAAGGAAAAGAAGATCAAGATAACAGCCACTACTTTCCCCCTCTTTATTGGCAACTACAAGATGGTTGATTTGGCACCTGAGGACCCTCGTTTATCAACCTGTGAGGAGGTTGTCAAGATTAAAGCTGGTGCTAAAGTGTGGGGTCTACTATCCACCAATCGCACACCAGAGGTAGGGAAAACAGGCCAAACTAATTGGACCCTTTGAAGTTCTATCCACATGCCAGCGTGGGAAGGTTTTTATGAAGGACACTTTAGGCCTGTTCTTCCAAGTCAAAAATGAATGCCTGCAGTTCTTCAAGGAGAGCTATTAGCCCTCGTAACACCTTAGATTGTTTCTTTCCTTGACATATCTCATTTACCTATTCCTGTGTTTGAGATAGTGTGGGGGAGGGAACCACCAGTAGGAAGAGTAGTTTAGCTTAATTTAGATTGTAGTTTTTCAATTCAATAATTTTCTTCCCTGCTGTTCTTGTCCCCTTGTAATGAATGGTTGGTTTACTATGTTTCCTTTTGTGGTTGCTGCTATTCTTTTCCCTTCCTTTTGATAGTGGGACATTGTCAAGTTATGTGTGGGGTAGGATTTCATTTTGCTTTACTGTTTCCTAGTATTTCTTCATTTCTGTGATTGTTGCTGAATTGACAAATTTTATCCTAAAAATCCAATCTTTCATCATCATTATTTGGCTTTGAATTGGTTATGGATGGTGAATTGCTGTGAATTGGATCATTTCTGTCTATTTTGATGCTTGCTAAAAGGGTTTTACTTGTTAATTATTGGCCAAGCTTTGAAAAAAATTTTTGTTGTAGTTTTTGTGACCTCAAGTCATGATCTTACTACTTTAGGTTGCGACTTAAGGAGTGACTTTAGCAAGGGAGGGCTCTCTGTGATTTCAAGTCACGACCTCACTGATTTTAAGTCGCAACCTCAACCCCCCCTTTCCTGACTTGGTGCTTCTATGTACCCAAGTCACGACCTCACTATTTTCAGGTCGTGACCTGGCCTCTTTTGCTATGCACCGCTATCCTTCTCTTTGCTTTTTGCAATACTATGTATGAGGAACCTTTTTAAGCTACCTTTGCATTTTTTCAAGCAAACCATTGCCTTTTAATATACCCCCATTACATCAAATAGTTTTCTTGAAAACTATGCCATCCTTGGACTTTTAAGAGCACTGATTTCAAAAATAATTTTTCTAAAGACTTTATAGTCACTTTTGATATTCAAGTATGTTCTTAAGTGATTATTTTGATCTTTTTAATCCTTATCTTATGGGTTGCTTTTATGATAAGTGTCTTAATGCCTTGTGACTAAATGCATATTGATTGAAACTTCTTGTATGAGCAATTGAGATGCGAAACCCTTGTTGGAAGGATATTCTTGAACCTTAATTCCTATATTGAGTGATTATTCATGTGGTTTACATTCTCTAGAACTTGTTTTAGCTCTTGGTCAAAATTATATGTGCATTTATAATTTTGAATATGATAGAGACATTCTTTTCTATACCTTTCTACCCAAACACAACACACAACCATCTATCCGTTGCTTAACAATTTTTGAGCCTGCACTTTCTTCATTTCATCTACCATTTGAGTGTTTTGAACAACAATGTTAATTGAGTTGATTCCATCTTGACAATTACAATTTCCTGATCTTCATGGGTCTTAATTGGGAATTTTACTTTTATTTCAAACTTGAAAAAAAAAGAGAAGGGAAAAAAAGAAGAAGAAGAAGAAAGAAAGGAAAGCAAAAAAAAGAAAAGTAAAAGAAAGAAATACTTCTTATATATACATAAGCTATAGCAACAAAAAAAAGTTGAATAAAGTATTTCTTTAGTGGTGTAGAAGGTGGGATCTGAACTCCCTTGTCTAAAAATAGATGATATTAACTCATATTTCTTTAATTCTTGACACTCGAGTTCACCATTTTCTGTTCCACTTAGCCTTTCCATCAATAACATTAAAAGTCTCTTGATTCTTTACATGAATGCTGAATAGTAGTGGAGATTTTAGAGTCATTACAAGCTTATGGTAGAATGTTTGCTGCATGGATGTTTGAGAGAAAACAACCCTAATGAGGAGAGATGAGCGAATCAAATACTTATACCCTGTGAGCAAATCTCTGTTATTCATGCATTAAGAGTCAATTACACCTTGTATGTAATTACTTGGCATTGTTCATCTTATCACTTTTGTATTCCTGAAAGATGTTGATCGATTAGCTCTTGAGATCACTTTTGAACAGGCTAGTTTCTTTAATTGTAGTTGTACTTTCTTTAGAATTCAAGTCTTTTGTCCAGGAGTACAAAGGTTCAAGTGTGGGGGAGTGATAGAACCCAATCTTTATATGGTTTTCTCAAGTGTTTTCTAATGTTTTGCAATACTTTTACCCTCATTATGTATGCATTTATATCCATTTGATTATATTGAGTCATGTATTGCATTTTGCTGTTAAGGGGTAAAAAGGGTCATTTTTCTCTCCTCAATTTTAATTGCCTTGATATGTAATCAGTTGGTCTTTATAGAGCTCTTTGTTGTGATTTTCAGATAATTAGAGAAGGACTCAAGAACCAAGATGGAGCATGGATAGGACCAAAATGTTCAAGGACCAAAACACAAGAGTTTGGAGTGTTCTGCCTCCCAAGGTTGCGACATGGACTTTTAAGGTCACGACCTGGATGCCCTTTTAATGAAACTACATGTTTTGGACCTGAGTCAAGATGAAAGCTATCTGTCTTTCTAGGTCATGACATGACACTCCTAAGGTCACGACCTAAGTCCCCTAAGTCGCGACCTAACACTCCTGAGGTTGCAATCTAAGTGTGTTAAGTGAAATTGTGCGTTTTAGAATAGGTTTCTGAGCTTCTACACCTAAATGGGCCAGCCATCACGAATAGATACTCTCCCATTCTGTAGATTTTCAATAGGTTGAGCCACCATCATCTCTTCTCAAGTCTCCATTGATCCTATACCCAAAACTTCTATTTTTCTTCATCTCTTCATCATTTTCTGCATTTTAGAGCCAATCAAACCACTCCAACCATCTTTTTCTGCATTTTCCAACCTTATTTTCAGCTTTAACCATGGCTGTTTATTCCTGGAGCGATTGTGATTATTTTGAAAGCATGAGAAGCTAAACCCTTAGCCTCTTAGTGATAGAGGATGAAGCCTGAGCTCAAGGACTTTATCGGGGAGTTTTTCTATAGTCTAAACCTGTGCTTAATGTTGTGTTGAATATTTCTAGATTTAAGAACTTTCTAAACTTGTATCAGATTCAGTTTATGATTGTAAATCTTGTGTTTAGACTATTCTATTGTTTTGGATTGGATGATGTTTATATTGATTATCTATATAATATTTCAGTTTGAATCCTTTTGTTCAATTTGATTTCCAGTGATCATTGTTGATTAATCTGTGTACTTGGTATTTTGTGTTTGTCAATTGACATTCTGAGGGCATTTGCATCATCCTTCTATTTACACTCTAAGTGGTTTTCAACAGTGTTTTAAGAGATGTGAATTAACTTTGATTAAAGTGAGTTTTCATTAATTAAGACATTGGACCCAAGTGATTACTTGGGATTTTCTTCAGACTTAAGAGGTTTCCTAGAACTCCGAATCATTTTAAAACGTAGTGATAGCTGAGTTTTGATCATCAAGAGACTGTTTAACCATAATTCTCTTTTATTCCAAAATATTTCTTCATTCATTTAAAATACCAAAAACAGTTATTTATGCATTTTTCATTTATTGCACCACCTTAAACACTTGAAAACCCCTTTTTCTTCACCAAAATTTACAATGCTTCTAATAACCAATCTAAACTAGGATTTCTAATAATAAGCTTCTTGAGAAGAATGACTGGTTGCATCCTATACTATATTGTTTTAGTGCAATTTACTTTCTTGACGATTTGGAAGGCGACAATCCGGCCTCGATCAAATATCCTAAAATATCTTCTTTAAGTTAATTATATCCCAAATCCATATTTGAATAAATCAGAAACTCCTACTAAATCCCCTTACTTTCTCTCCAAGTGTTGCACCTAACTATCGTATCATATTAGGGTTCAATTAAGACCATTTTAGACCACATTGGATGGTCTTGTGCTCAATTCTACCTCCAAAATGCTAATTTTCAGATTTTCACTGCTCATTGGGTAAAAATCTAGTTTTCTGGCCCAACTTCAAAAATTCATAACTTAATCTAGAAAAATTGAAATGGAGTGGTTCAAAATTCTATAGAAATCTCTTTGAATTATTTTTTAGGGAAAAATAGTCTTGTGAATCAATTCCATTGGAAAAAGCATTATATTTTTGTGAAAGTCACCTCTATTTATTAGGCAAAAACCCTTTTTCCAGATTCTGAATCTGAACTTTGAAAAATCATTAAAAATTGTATAGTTAGCCATTTTTAATGTGTTAACTATCAAAATGAATCTCAGAAAGTGATCTATGCCAAATTTAGTAATTAAATGCATTCGGGAACTTAATCAAAACATCACGTAAAGGTGGAGGTGTCAGTGAATTTACAACACTGCCCAGCATAATATTACATAACCCAAAAGTCCACGAATTTTTATGCTATGATACCATAATTTAACCTTTAATCTGTAGCTTGCCCTTGGATGTTTCAGGTCCTAAATGTTAGATTGTATTTGGGGAATGAGATTTCATTGAAATCCCAATAGCAAATTAACCAATTATATCATCAACAAGTATCATCATCATGCATAACTACATAACTACTATTGGTGAACTAGCATGCTTATCATTTGGCAAACTCAATCATGCAAAGGCCAGAGCAAGAAAGTGCAAAGAGTAGCCACATCACAATCAAGAAATTTCATCCACATAATAACAATTAATCATGCAATAATCAATAGTGCCAAGTTAATGTTAGTAGTTAGGTTCAACTTGCTACCTTGCTCCAAAAGCTTGAGTTTTCTTTGTTTCTCTTCTTCTCCTTCACAAATATCAAACCCTAGCATGGCATTCCACAAAAAGGGCAGCAAGAGTCATTAATCAAACCAAGTAAAAGCAAGAACACAACTTAAACATAACTCTTGCTCTTTAAAGCTTCCATCTTTGTTCTTCATTTATTATGACCTTTGGTTTTCTATAACCCTAAAATTGTTTCTTGACTTATTCCCACATGATTTTTTATGTAGATTCCAAATATGTGCTTATATTTGAGAAAATAAAATTCCTCCTTTCAGTTCTCCTTTGACCGAACCAAAGGGGTCATTTAACCAAAAATTACAACTTTGATTTTTAATGCTTCAAACACTTATTCTTTAGGTTTATCCTACACCATCTTTCATTTTGAGCACAAAGGAAGCATTAAAACATTGAAAAACTCATCCTAGGATTCAGTTACTATCTTGGTCAAAATGAACCTTATGAAAAACACCAAAGAAAAACTTTCAAAAACAATCAATAACCACTTGCAACCACTAGAAACTATCATGCTTTGAAGTGTCTTAACAAGTTTGACTAACCAAACTTCTTCCCCTCATGATAAACCAGTTTGGCCAGCACCAAAAATGAGAAGAGACAGAATTTTCATCCACACAACTCAAGCAAACAAGGTGGAGAACAACTTAAGACCAAAAACTAACCTTGAATCCTTGATTAAGTGACCAAAGTTGATAGCTTTTCCTTGTTTCTCCTTCAAAACCCTCTCTTTTCTCTCTTCCTCTCACTTGGCCAAACCACCATCTGAAATCAGGGGGAGGAGAGCTTGTTTAATGAGCCAAAATATCCTAACCACCATCATAAATGAAATTCCAAGTGTCATTACCCTCTTTAATCTTACTTTCTCTTTCATAATTAACTAAATCCAAATGAAATTAATTACCAAAAGTCAAAATCCTCTCCATTTGAGGAATAACACTTGGTAAGTTCAAATCCTCTCCATTAGGGGCTTGACACATGGCCAATTGTGAACCATTTAATTGCAAGACTCTAGTTTTGCTTTATTAGTGCACTTTAACTCCGAGTTTAACTTCGTTTCTATAATTACAGTATTTGGCCTCTGTAATTATTTTCTGTCAGATCTCTAATTTATTCTCCTTATTTTTATCTTTCCAAATTGCCCTCTTTGTCTTAAAATTAATTTCTCAATAATTAAATAAAAAGAAAAACTAATTCCTTCTCTTTAGGGTTTTTCCACTTTTAAAGGCATTGGAAAAAATCTTGGATACTTGAGGGTCTTTATTTAATTCCATAATCTCTTATAATTCCTTGGGATATCATAAGAATTTTCTTAGAATTTCATTCCCCTTTAAAATATTTATTTGGAATTTTCCAAATAAAATCCCTTAAATTGGCCTAAATCACCCTTAAATTCCTTTGTAATTTCTCTAAGGGTAATTTCATCATAAAAACAATTTTATAATCTCATATAATTCTCAAAGGATATTATCCTTATTTTTTCTTAATTTTCTAAGGCTTGAAATATTATTCCATAATTATATTTGACCAATTTTCTTAATTAGTCAAATTTTCATAATTGGCTTGGAAAATCATAATAATTATTTTCCACCAAATTTTTCTAATTCTCCTTATCATTTTTGGCCCTTGATTATTTAGGAATATTTCTTATTCCTAATTACCATAGTACTAGATGTGACATTTCTCCCCCCTAAATAAATTTTGTCCTCGAAATTTAAAGCATACCTTAATGGAAATGTTCAGGGTACTTTTCCTTCATCTCGGTCTCCATCTCCTATGTGGCTTCTTCAGAGGAAAGACCCTTCCAGACCACCTTGACCAATGAAATCTGCTTGTTCCTCAGCTGTTTGATCTTTTGATCAATGATTTGCTTTGGTCTAACCTCAAAGGACAGGTTGTCTCAGAGCACAATGTCATCATAGCTTATGACATGTGTCAGGTCTAGATGGTATTTCTTCAGTTGGGAGACATAGAAGACATCATGAATCTGACTTAATTTCAGGGAAAGAGCCAACTTGTAGGCTACTGGTCTAGCTTTGGACAAAATCTAAAATGGTCCAGCATACTTCAAACTTAGCTTCTTGGTCCTCAGGGTTCGACCAACTCCCGTTGTTGGTGACACTTTAAGGAAAACGTGATCACCAACTTCAAACTCTAACAGTCTCCTTCTTGTATCTGCATAGCTTTTCTGTCTACTCTGGGCTATTAGAAGTCATTGCTGAGTAGCTTTAATATGTTGGGAAGTCTGATCTATTATATCTGGACCAAGGATGCTTCTGTCACTAAGCTCTGTCCAATATAAGGGAAATATACACTTCCTCCCATAGAGTGCCTCGTATGGTGCCATTCGAATACTTGAATGGAAACTGTTATTGTAGGCAAATTCGGCTAACGGTAAGTATGTATCCCAATTACCACCGAAATCCAAATGCAAGCACTTAACATACCTCCAATGTCTGAATCATTCATTCCGTCTGCCCATCTATCTAGGGATGGTAGGCTATCCTGAATCTGAGAGTATTGTCCATTTCTTTCTGTAGGGTCCTCCAAAACTTAGAAGTAAATCTTGGGTCTCGATCCAAAACAATACTGCTTGGGATGCCATGCAGCCTAACAACCTCCTTGATGTAAAATCTCACTAACTTTTCAGGAGAATTTGTAACATTCATAGCGAGAAAGTGCGCGGACTTGGTCAGACGGTCTACTATAACCAATATACATCATGTTTAGCTACTGTCATCAGTAATCCTACTATGAAATCCATAGATACGCTATCCATTTCCATTCAGGGATATCTAGGGATTTCAACTCTCTTGAAGGCTTCTTGTTCCATCTTCACTTTCTGGCAAGTGAGACACTTTGCCATATACTCCGTAATATCCTTCTTCATTCCAGGCTACTAGAAAAGCTCTCTAACATCATGATACATCTTTGTCATTCCTGGATGAAGAGTATATTTGCTCTTATGGGCTTCTGCTAGTATCTTTTCTCTGAGTCGGCTACTTGGGGAACATAGGTTCTTCCTTTAAACTTCACTATCCCCTCTTCTGAAATTTCAAAGTTCTTAGTCTTGCCTCTAGACAATTTCCCTTTGAAAATTTCTACTAGCCGATCTTGTGACTATGCTTCTCTGATTTGCTCCCTGAACAAAGTTGTAAACTGGGTTCTACCTTCATTTCCTTCTACTAACTGCATCTAATATAGAGGACCCCAATCTCTAAAATCCTCTACCAGCTTCTGCTCCTTAATCATTAGTGATGCTACCTGCACTGCCTTTATGCTCAAGGCATCCGCAACTACAATCGCTTTGCCTGGATAGTACTTAATCAGGAAATCGTAGTCTTTAAGCAAGTCCATCCATCTTCGTTGTCTCATATTTAACTCTTTTTTATCATGGAGGTACTTGAGGCTCTTGTGGTCGCAAAACAATTCTATTGTTGCTCCGTACAAATAATGTCTCCACATCTTCAATGCATAAACTGTTGCTGCCAATTCCAAGTCGTGGGTCGTGTAATTCTCCTCATGAGATTTCAACTAGTGCAAGGCATATGCTACTACCACCCTTGCTGCATAAGCACACATCCCAGTCCCTACTTGCTAGCATCTGTATAAACCACATAGGGTTGCGAAGGATCAGGGAGTACAAGTACGGGAGTAAAGGTGAGCTTCCTCTTCAGCTCCTGAAAACTAGCCTCACTCTCTCGTCCTACAAGAACGGCTGGTTCTTCTAGTTAACTTGGTTAGCGGGAGAGTAATTCGAGAAAAAGTCTTGGATGAATCTTCTATAATATCCTACTAGTCCGAGGAAACTTCTGATCTCAGTCACTGTCTTGAGTCTCTCCTAATTGAGTACTGCCTCAATCTTACTAGGGTCGACAGCCACTCCCTCTCGAGAAATCACGTGGCCGAGAAATCAGACTTTCTCTAGCCAAAAATCACACTTACTAAGTTTGGCCACTAACTGCTTCTCTTTTAGGATATTTAGGACAATTCTCAAATGCGTCTTATGTTCTTCAGGAGACTTGGAGTATACCAAGATATCATCGATAAACACTACCACAAATTGATCTAAGTAAGGGCGAAAGATCCTATTCATATAGTTCATGAATATCGCAGGTGTATTTGTCAATCCGAACGGCATCACTAAGAACTCATAGTGCCCATAGCAAGTTCTAAACACAGTCTTAGGGACATCATCAGGTTTAATCTTGAGTTGGTGGTAGCCAGATCTTAAATCAATCTTAGAGAACACACTGGCACTAACTAAATGGTCTAATAGATCATCTATCCTGGGGAGCGGATATTTGTTCTTGACTGTGAATTTATTCAACTCCCTGTAGTCTATGCACAATCTTAGAGTAGTACCGTCCTTAAAACTGCTTTGACTTCCTGGCTCATCTTTAGGACTTCTGCTCAAAAAGGGTCTAGTAGCCTATCCAACTTAGGCTATTTCTGGTACTTCTAGGCCAAAAGTTTGGATGTTATAGCAAGCCCCTAAATGGCAAGGAATGCCCAATTTGCAGTAAGAATCATGGTAACAAACCATGTATAGCCGGACAGAATGTCTGCTATACCTACAGTAAGCCTAGACATTTCTTGAGAGAATGCCCACAAAATACAAAGAAGGTAAGGCCGCACACCCAAGGATGGTATTTGCCATCACAGGGCAAGAAACAAGAAGTCACCAGAGATGATCCAAGATACGATCATTATTAACAACTCCCCGGTGATTGCAATGTTTAATTCAAGGCTAGTCATTTTCTTCTCTCGTATATTGTTCTAAAAGACTTAGCTTGGTTATGAACACGTTGCATTATGACATGCATTTGTCCACACCAATATGCTCTGGAATAGTATATTTGATATGTGATTATATTGTATAGTTCGTTATGAACACTAGTATACTGTGTTAGATTTGATATGTGTTCCTTCATAAAATTGGTAATTGAATTGAATTGGTTGTCATCCCATAACGGCAAAGACAACCCTGATCCTACCCCCAAGAGAAATAGAGTTAAATCTAGAAGTTAAGTTGAACTTTGTAACAAAGGCCCAGTGGGCAATAGTACAATGAATGAAGCTAAGTAAGACTAGAAGAGGTTAAGAGAAAAGTGTGTTCGTCAATGATGAACAAGGGAATTAGTGGTGATGAACGAATATAGAGTGATTACCAAAGGAGGTGGTAACTTTCATCACTGCAAACAAGGATTTTGTCACAATGAACGAACACAATAACTCTCAGATGTTGAGATGGTAACTCAACAAGACACAACGACTCTCAGAGGTTACAAAGAGTAAGATTAGTAAAGGTCAGAAAGAGAAAGGCTAGCCACTATTTAAGAGTTATCAGATTTCCCCTCAAAATGAAAAGTATGATAAGGAGTTAAATAAGACAGTTAGGGGTTGAGTCTATACACCACTAAGAAGGTGCAGTGGCCACCTAAGCTGGACAAACTCTTAAAGCCTCATTAAGGCTAGGACACCATGATAGAGTAGCTATCTCAACTTTTGGAATAGATGAATAAGAACTTAGAGATAGTGAAGTCAAGATAGAGAGCTCTAGTGAAATGTCTTAAGGATCAAGAAGAGGACAAGATAGATAGCTGTGCAAGGAACTAGCTTAGAGGTGGCATGTTCCTATTAATGTAAGAGATCCTCAGACACTTGGGGTTTAGGTTGAGAGGCACCCTTTTCAGGGGAGAAGGTCTTGGCTAGGAGTTTCCTAGAGAAAGTGGGAATTGGTCCTCTAAATTAGAATTGATGTTGCTTAAGATGGAGTAAGATAGCCTATCCAAGTATGGAAGGGAAGCAGCCGAGACAAGGTAAGCGGAGAGTTGACCTTACCCAATAGAAGTATGACTAGCCAAGAACAAAGCTAGGCTTGGGATGTACCTGAGCTTAGCAGAGTACTAGAGCAAGCAGAAGAAGCAGAAAGAAGAACAACCTCATAAGTCCTCTCCCTATGACTTCCAGAAGTAGTTGTGAATAGAAAGAGAGCTCCTTTTTATAGGGATAAGTTGTCTAGATGGCACACTACAAACAAAGCAACCAGTAAGAGCTTGCACTCCTTGTATTGGATGCCAGGCATTATACATGTAGAGTATGCTCGTACTGAAAAGTAAAGTAGAGGAAAGAGAAGTTGCATAAGTCCTCTCTCTGTAACGTTCTAAAATAGTAAGAGATGGTAAGAGCAGCTAGAGGAATAAGAAAACTCCCTAAGGCAGATTGCTTAGGCACTAAAGAGACAAATAGATGGCCTGGGAATTGACATGAGGCCTAAGAGAATGGTATTGGTTCTTGGAACAGTTTTGGGAAATTATCAGTTAGGTGACCAAAATGAGAGGAGGTGGCTTTACTTAGTCTTATGGTCAAAAGTTCCCAAAGATCTTAAGAGTATGGTACCTCTTGGGAAGATGAAGAGCAAGGATGAGTTGGGGATATAGAAAACCTCCTTCAGTTGTAAACTAATACTGAAGAGTACCCACGACTTCCTTTCAAATAACCTTATCATTGGTTAGATTGGGCTCAATTTCCTTTCGATTAATAGAGGAAAGCCAAAGTTAGAAGAGATTAGAGCAGTTAAGACCTGAACAAGAGGAATTCAGGCTAGCTTCAGATACAGGAAGAGCCTCTTGTGATACAGAGACACAGTGAGTATTGATGGGCAGATCCTTAAGATGAGGCTAGAGTCAAGAATGTAAGCTGAAAAGACTTGACAGAAGATAGAACAAGAAGGGTCTAAGACAGCAAAGTACTAGGGTTGAGCCTATCAGTATCAGTGCCTTAGACTCCCGTCAACACTGTTCAATTAAGCTTGGTCAGGTTAAG
>NW_021636843.1:0-47323 GCF_004799145.2 Neltuma alba
TTTATTTGGTTATATATAAGCATGTATGGTTGGAGTTATAATCCTGAAGCAAGACGCCAAATTAGAGCCACATTTTATTAAGTTATCGAACAAATTTCTGTGCAAAATTTGATATGCCTAAATTGACATCATGATCTTTAAATTAATAGGCAGCACATTAAAAATGGCCAACTACACAATTTTTAATGATTTTTCAAACTTAAGGTTCAGAATCTGGAAAAAAGGATTTTTGCCAAACAGACAGAGGTGACTTTCACAAAAACTTGACAATTTTTAAATAGAATTGGTTTCATAAGATTACTTTTCCTTAAAATAGCATTCAAAGAGCTTTTTATAGAATTTTGAACCACTCCATTTTGAGTTTTCTAGATTAAGTTATGAGTTTTCGAAGTTGAGCCAAAAAACTGGATTTTTACCTGATGAACAGTAAAAATCAGAAAATCAGCATTTTTCATGGATTTTTGAGCCCAAGATCATCCAAGGTGGTCTGAAATGGTTTTAATTAAACCCTAAGTGGATCCAATAGTAAGGTGTGACATTATGGGTCATGGACCAGTTTAAAGAAAGCATTTTTAGATAAGTATTTCCCTTGCATAAAGATTTCAGCCGCCCGCAAGGAAATTTCGGCTGCTAAGCAAGAGCTATTCGATACATTCTTCAAATTTTGGAGCAAATTTCAATAGATTCTTACCCAATACCCCAACCATTAGATTCTTAAGGAGTACTTGGTACAGTATTTCTATAATGGTTTGTCAACATATGATGCACAAGTCTTGGATACCGCTGTAAATGGATCCATAGAGAACATGGAACCACAAGCTGCATGGGAATTGATTAGAACCTTTGCTCTTAACCAAAAACATGTAGGCTCAAGGGATTCAAGAAATCATAAAACTGAAAGGGATCCATTGTTGTTCAAACTAGCACAAGATATGTCTAAACTTGCAAACACTATTGAAAGTCTCCGCTCCAATAAACCACAGTCTCTTGCCTTAGTGGCTACAAGTTGTCGAGCTTGTGACTCTTTGATGCATACTACTCAAATTGCCCTGAGCCAGTTGAAGAGGTTAATGCAGTGTACCAAGGAAGAGATGGCAATATTAGAAGAGAGACCCCTACTCAAACACTTACAATCTTGGTTAGATAGATCATCCAAATTTCAAATCGGGTAGGGGAGCAAATAGACCAAATCAGTTCCAAAGTAATTAGTTCCACAATCCTGGGGCCTCTTAAAGCACATTTCAAGATCCTTCAAGAGCAGTAGTGACAACCCCACAACAGGCTATGGTATCTCAACCACTACCAATAGGAGATGATACTTCAAAGCTCTTGAAGAGCATGGCTGCTCAGATGACAAACATCGAGGGCTGAAAGAAGGAGAGTGATGATAAATTCATCTCCATAAGGGATGCAAAAAGACAACTAAGATATGCATAAGAAATTGGAGGAGCTTACCTTGAAGAACACCAATATCACTAGTCATTTGACCTAACTATCTAACACGATCAATGACATACAAGCCAAGAGGTGGGTAACATTCCTTCTAACACGGTGATCAATTGTAAAGCTCTTAATGCGATATTCTTAAGAAGTGGTAGGAAGGTCCACTTTGAGGATGAAAAGGTATACAAAGATGCATCTGGGTAAGAAATAGAGAGTTTTTCACTCACTCCTATGAGGTTGGGCAAATCTCAAAGTTTAAAGGAGGAGGAACATTTGGGGAGGAAGAGATCCCAAGAAAATAAAGACCCACAAGAAAGGAAAAACACTATGGAAGGATCAAAATATGAGGGCAAACAGAGGAAAGACAAAGCGAAAACAAGCACTCATAGAGTCGTGAGCAATGAGGGTGATAAGTCTCATTATTCATATATTTCTAGCCCTAAACTCATGCTTTTGCCATCTATATTTGCATACTTTGGGCATAATTAGCTTCCATTGTGCATAAGAGTTGGTGAGAGGAATTGTGAGGTTTTGCAAGTGTTTTTACATGTTTTTATATGATTTTATATGTGTGTACTTTTGATCCCTGCTTTGGTATGAATTTCAGGAAGTTTCAGTAGCATTTTCGCCATTCTGTCTGAGGCGCCACGGCTGATTTGGGAAGGCGCCGCGGCAGATTTCCAATGGTACTCTCGGTGAAAAGCGCCGCGGCGGATGGACTAAGGCGCCACGGCGGACGGAGGTTTTCATGAAGCTCAGGATCATTAATCAAAACGACGCCGTACAGGACAGGCGCCGCGGCGGATTGACGGAGGCGCCGCGGCGGATGACCGAAATTTCCAGATTTAAAAGCAGAGTCGCGCGCTTCAGCCGGAGATGAGATATTCAGTTGCCCATTCTCCCTCCAGACGCGATTTTCTTGCTCTCTCCGCCCTCTCTCACTTCTTCCTTCCATTTTCGTCCAAATTCATCAATTTCCACCGATCAACCATGGATCTTTCATCAATTCTTGCTGTTTCTACCCTAATCCAGAGTATGAGTAGCTGAATTTCCAAGTTCTTCTAGCAATGAAGCTGACCTGAGTTCATGGAGCTGAACAGGGAGTCATTTCAGATCTATTTTCCACTTTCTATTCTAAGGTTCATTTGTTTCAGTTGAACAATTGTGATTAGAATGAAGGTTGAGTGATTAGATTTATGTTTCTTGGAATTTAGATCTGATTGAACATTCAGATGTGAGTTGTGTCCTTTAGTTCAGTTGAATAGAGGATTCTCTGTTGATTTGTAAATCTAATTCGTTTTACTTGGACTGTTGTTCTGTAAATCTGAATTTTGGTTGAATACATTGATGATTCACAGTTGTGGTCATTCTTAGAGAATTGCAACTTGCTTCTCAAGTGTTCTTGTCAATTGATTTTCCTTCTCATAGATCAAAACAATGAATCTAGTAAGATAGTTGTTTCTGATCTATGTTAAGAGAGATTTGAGCAGTAGCTGAATCTATCCATTTAATTGACATTAAGAGACTCCAAATTATAAGATTGAACAAGGAAGGTTGGATAAATTGCTAGGGGAACTACTATCTCTTATCTGAATCTTCTTTTGCCTTTTACCTTTCATTAGATTTGTTTCTTGTTTCAATTTTCCTTTTCTGAACTCAAGCTCTCATCTTGGTAATTTGATAATTAAAAGTGAATTGTTAAGAATTGAAATACAACTTAAGGCTCCTTGTGAAGAATGACCTAGGTAGTGCCTCACTTGCTGCATTTTCCCTAGTAAAACTTTGATTACCTAGCGACAAGGTTTATCAAATTGGCGCCGTTGCCGGGAGCCTTACTTGTTGAGGTTCTAAGCAATTCACTGGTGTGCCAAGAGAAATTTTTATATTTGAAAACCCAAAACTTCAGAAAAAGTAGCTTTAGTGTTTTTGAGTTGTGTTGCATTTTCACTCTTGTGCTTTGTTGTTGAGTAGTTTCCCTTATTGCTGTGTTCCAAATTCATTCCATAGGTTGTCAAGGAGTTAACACAATTTGTTAGGCTGTGAATTGTTTGAATCCTTGCTGTAGCAACCTTTTTCCTTTTAATTGTTCTTCCATTAAACCTAATGATGGTTGGTTGGTTTTATGCTTTTGAGATCTTTTTCTTGTTGAAAAATTAATACCATTGTGTTAAGGGTTCAATTTGCAGGAGTGAAGGTGTGAACAGTGTCAGAAGCTGCTGCAGAATTCGTCCACCTGGTTTATCAGTACCAGGCACCGCGGCGGATATCATCAGGCGCCGCAGCGCCTTTCACAGAATCAATTCTGCAACAAGCGCCGCGGCGGATTGCACCAGAGGCCGCAGCGCCTGTCCATTTTCAGCTCGGCAGACGTCTCTGTAATAGAGGCCGCGGCGGATCTGTGAAGGGGCCGCGGCGGATTTACCTGACTCCCTCTTAATTTTTTGTCTTTTCTCTGATTTCTTTCTTTCTCTGATTGCTTTTTTTTTCATTTGTTTTATTAGTCTATTCTCTTGTTCTTTAGTTGCATGTCCCAGGATAAGGGTCTTTTACCTTTTGATTGGGAAATCAATAGAACTCTTAGGCAAATCAAGAAAACCAAACAAATAGCTGAGTCTAGTAAGCAACCTATAGTGAGTGACTCTCTTCCTCAAGTTGAATCTTGCTCTTCCTCAGAATCTGAATCTACTTTAGGAGGGTTTATAGACAATCATTTTGTGATGGATCAAAATAATAACAATGCTCAAACTGAGAGAGGTGATGCTACAAATAGACCTCAAAATGAAAGGCAAGCTGAAAATGTTCTCCATAATACTAATCCTCAATTGAATAGAGATGAGGAGAATAGGAGCATTAGAGAAATTAATAACTCAAGTGTGAACTGTGATCCATGTGGTTTTTATAACTTTGAAGCTGATTTTGAACTTAAAGGTACCTTGATTAATACCTTACCAAGATTTCTTGGTCTTGCAGGGGATGATCCATATAGACATCTTCAGAACATGCATGCGGTTGTTCCTCTATGAAGCCCCATGGTGCTCAATTGGAAGATGTGCTAAGGAGAGCTTTCCACTTCACATTAGAAGGAAATGCCAAAGAATGGTTGCAAAGTCTACCTCAGCACTTCACAACACTCACATGGGAACAACTAAAGAAGGCCTTTTTAGAGAAGTACTTTCCTGCATCAAGGACATCTAAATTGAGGAAGGCTATCTATGGAGTTCAACAAGATAGTAGAGAAACCTTGTATGAGTATTGGACAAGATTTCTAGCCATGCTTTCTAAATGTCCAAATCATCAAATCAGCAAGTCTAATCTAGTCCAGTATTTCTATGAGGGTTGCTATCTCATCACAAGAACACAATAGATGCTGCAGCCCATGGTTCACTATTTGATTTGACTCCTCACAATGCTTGGGAATTATTGGAGAAGATGGCTAACAACAATCAGCAATTCAGCACAAGGGATAACCAATCTGTCAATGAAATTTTGAGGTCAAATCCTACTAACTTTGACTCTCAATTTGCTGCCTTATCAGAAAGGATGGACAAGAGAATGACTAGGATGGAGCAACTCTTGTCAACTAAACAATGTGGTGCTATGGGAACATCTCAAGCCTTGGTAGCTCCCTCTTGTGACTCCTGTGGTTCCATGATGCATTGGACTGAATCTTGCCCTTCTCAATTTGAAGAAGTGTCAGCCATGTATCAACAAAGATCCGGTCAATATCAGCAAAGGAACCCTTTCTCCAACACTTATAACGAAGGATGGAAGGATCATCCCAATTTTAGATGGGGAGGAGGAGAGAACAACAAGGAGAGATTCATGCAGAATAAGTTCCAGCAACGTCAACATTCAGAACAAGCTATGGTTCCTTCCCAAGCTACTCAAGAAGTTGGTAATTCAAGGAATGATGACATGTCCCTCTTGTTGAAAAGCATGAACAGTATGAATGCTAATCTCAGTGCTATGGCATCTCAAATGGACAGAATTGATAAGCATACCACTGCATCTGATGCAAGAATGGCTGCTATAGAGAATAGGGTTGAACAATGGGAGACTAAGACTGCAAACTTGGCTAACTTTGTGACCCAAATTTCAGATAATCTCAGCAGTTTTCAAGCAAAAACAAGTGGAGCTTTGCCTTCCAATACTGTGATTAATCCCAAGTCATTGAATGCCATAAATTTGAGGAGTGGAAGAAAGGTGACATTCAATGAAAATGATGAAGAATCTGACTTGGAAGAAGATCATTGCACTAAAAGGAGCTGTGTCCAGCAAAAGACATCACCAAGTGTGGAATCTGAAAGCTTAAGAGAGAAGCAACTTCTGCAAGGAAGAAAAGAAGCTGAATTTAGAAGTGTAGCTACTGAAGGTTGCACAAATGAAGCAAGCTCTTTAATTCAGGATAATGAAGGCATCCATGAAGCACCATTAGGAGAGGACTTGGGGCAATCTTCTTCAAGAATTTCAGAGCCTAACCAGGACAATGGAAAGATTGAGCAAGAGAAAGTTGAAGATTCTCACAAGAGCAACAAACCGGGAAGTCAAGGTAAGGAGGTAAGCTTGAAAGATCTACCTTTTCCTAAAGCTTTTATGTTTGGGCAGAAGGTTGCAAAAGAAAAGCAAAATAAAGAAGTCTTAGATTTCTTTAGTAAAGTAGAAATTAACATTCCTTTGCTGGATTTGTTGAAGAAAGTGCCTGAATATGCAAAATTCTTAAAAGACATTTGCACTAACAAAAGAAAGTTTAAAACTAATGAATTGGTGCAAGTTGGCCCTAATGTTTCAGCCCTTTTTAAAGCTCAATTACCTGTGAAATGCCAAGATCCAGGAGCTTTCTCCATTCCTTGTCAAATTGGTAAGTTTCATATTTCTAAAGCTTTGCTAGATTTGGGTGCTGCTATTAATGTGATGCCAAGTTCTGTTTATTATGCTTTAGGGAGTTGAAATCATGAAACCTACAAGTGTCTTAGTGCAACTAGCTGATAAGTCTATTAGGAATCCCAAGGGAATCTTAGAAGACATTTTGGTTCAAGTAAAAGACCTTGTATTTCCTGCTGATTTTTATGTGTTAGATATGACTAATGAGGCCATAAGTGAAAGCACATTGATTTTGGGTAGACCATTTCTAAGAACCGCCAACACCATGATTTGCATGAAGGATGGGATTATAAAAATGGAATTTGGTGGTCAAGAAATTCAATTTAACATGTATGAGATGATGAAACATCCACATGAGGATTATTCTCTGTTGGGGCTTAATATGATTGATGTGTCACTTGAAAATGAGTGTGAATCTATTTTTGAGCATGATAGCAATGATGATACTGAAGATTCTTTCGTCTCTTTCTCCTCCATATATTCTCCTTCATCTTCTTTTTCTTCACACCTTGATGATGTGCCTAGCATTGATTCTAAAATTGATGGCTGGCTTTCCACTTGGAGTGAGTTGTCTTCAGTTTCATCCATTAAGTCTTCCATTGATGCTAATTCCACACTGTCAAGTGATGAACAACTTGCAAAAAGATTGCTTGTAGATTTCTCAACAACACAAGAGAGTGAATCAACTCCTATACAAGAAAGAGAGGGTGAAAGGCACAAGACTCATGATTGCAAGGCTAGCCCAATTCTCATGGATGAACCCCCATTTAAGGAGCATGCAGCTGAACCTTCTGAACAACAGGATTTGTCTTTAAATTCTTATCACATTTTGTATTCCAACCCTGTTTACAAGTCACTTGATCTTAATTTCTTTAACCATGCAGAACTGGAACACTTCTTGGGAATCATGCGAAGTGTAGCTACTCCCAACCCTAGGAGATTAAGCATGACACCAACCAAATTTGCCGAAATATGCAGCATAGGGAGTGCACTTTTGCAATCTAATTTTACTTCTGAAATTGGAATTCCTCAAGATTATTCTGCATCTAACTTTGAGTTTTCACATGGATTTACAAATGTTTTAAATGCATTGTTGCAGGGACCAACTAAGGAGAGTTACTCACATGAGGATGAATGTACAACTGCAATTTTTGGTATTGAAGCCTTGAAGCAATCTGGAAATAATTGCACTACCTTGGAGCTCAAGAAACTGATACCCTCAGTAGTTCAACCTCCTGAATTGGAGCTTAAACCCTTGCCATCAACACTAAATATGCATTTTTAGCTGAAAATGAAAGACTACCGGTGATAATCTCTAACTCTTTAACTGATCTTGAAGAATCTCAGTTACTTGCTGTTTTGAAAAGGTATAAAAGTGCAATTGGGTGGTCTCTAGCAGATATTCCTGGTATTAATGCTTCAATTTGCACTCATAGAATATTGTTAAATGAAAATGCAAAACCCATAAGACAACCTCAAAGAAGACTTAACCCACTCATACTTGATGTTGTTAAAAAGGAAGTAACAAAGCTGCTTAGTGCTGGTATCATATACCCTATTTCAGATAGTGAGTGGGTAAGTCCAGTTCAGGTTGTTCCTAAGAAAAGTGGGATCACTGTGGTTAGGAATGAGAAAAATGAATTAATCCCCACTAGAATCCAGAATTCTTGGCGTGTTTGCATTGATTATAGGAAGCTTAATGATTCTACAAGAAAAGATCATTTTCCCCTACCCTTTATAGATCAAATGCTTGAAAGATTAGCTTGTAAATCTCACTATTGTTTCCTTGATGGTTTCAGTGGCTATTTTCAGGTTCCCATTGCACCTCAAGATCAAGAGAAGACTACATTCACTTGTCCCTTTGGCACATTTGCATATAGAAGAATGCCATTTGGACTTTGCAATGCACCGGGCACATTCCAAAGGTGTATGCTATCCATATTTAGTGATTTGCTAGAGAATGGAATTGAGGTGTTTATGGATGATTTTACCATCTATGGAAATAATTTTGATGAATGCTTAGTGAATTTGGAAAAAGCTCTATCTAAATGTGTTGAAAAGGACCTTATCTTGAATTTTGAAAAATGTCACTTTATGGTTCAACAAGGAATAGTTCTAGGTCACCTAATTTCTGAAAAGGGAATAGAGGTAGACAAAGCAAAGGTTGAAGTAATTTCCTCTCTACCCTATCCAACAAATCTTAAGGAGCTTAGATCTTTCCTAGGCCATGCTGGATTTTATAGAAGATTCATAAAAGATTTCAGTAAAGTGACTTTTCCAATGTCTAAATTGCTGCAAAAAGATGCTTCCTTTGATTTCACTGATGAGTGTAAGATGTCTTTTGATGAGATTAAATCCAAATTGACTTCTCCACCTATTTTGACTTGCCCTAATTGGAATTTACCATTTGAATTATGTTGTGATGCCTCTAACAATGCGGTGGGAGCAGTTTTGGGACAAAAGGATGGTAAGCCTTCCAAGGTTATTGCTTATGCTTCAAAGACTCTAGATAAGGCTCAAACTAATTACACAACTACTGAAAAGGAGCTCTTTTCTATTGTTTTTGCATTAGACAAGTTTAGGCCTTACCTAATTAACTCTAAGGTTACTGTTTTCACTGATCATTCTGCTGTCAAGTATCTTTTCAGCAAGCCACAATCCAAACCGAGGCTCTTAAGGTGGATGTTGTTGATCCAAGAGTTTGATATTGACATCAAAGACAAACCTGGAGCAGAAAATGTGGTGGCCGACCATCTAAGTCGCTTACCAAAAACTACAAGGGGAGTAATCGGTTCAGATTCTGTTTGTGATGAGTTTAAGGATTGTTCTGTTTCTGCCTTGTCTCTCATGGAACCTTGGTATTGTCACATTGTCAACTTTTTAGTTGCTGGTCTAATTCCCCCTTCGTTGTCTCATTTTCAGATGCAGAAGATTAAGAGTGAGTCTAAACACTACATTTGGGATCCTCCAATCCTTTGGAAGGTATGCAGCGACCAAATCATTCGAAGATGTGTACCAAATGAAGAATTTCAAGACATCCTGCATGCTTGCCACTCTCAAACTTGTGGAGGTCATTTTAGTGCTAACAAGACTGCAAGAAAAATATGGAAGCTGGTTTGTATTGGCCATCACTCTTTAAAGACTCTTATGAGTATTGCAAGAATTGTGATATTTGTCAAAGATTTGGTAGCCTAACTAAGAAACATGAATTACCCCAACACCCAATGCTTTTCTGTGAGGTGTTTGAAGTATGGGGTATTGATTTTATGGGCCCCTTTCTTCCTTCTATGGGTTTTACATACATTCTTCTTGCAGTTGATTACCTTTCAAGATGGGTAGAGGCCATAGCAACCAAAAAGAATGATGCTGCTACTGTTTTAAAATTTCTGAAAAATAACATCTTTTCTAGATTTGGCATTCCTAGAGCAGTAGTTAGTGATAATGGCACTCATTTTTGTAATAAATTGCTACAAGGGTTATTCACCAAGTATGGTGTGACACATAAGACATCCACACCTTATCATCCCCAAAGTAATGGGCAAGCTAAAATGCAAATAGAGAAATCAAGAAGGTGTTGGAACGAATAGTTAAACCATCTAGGAAGGATTGGAGTGCCAGATTAGATGATGCTTTGTGGGCATATAGAACTGCATTTAAAACCCCAATAGGCATGTCTCCTTATAGATTGGTTTATGGTAAGATGTGTCACCTACCGGTTGAGATTGAACATAAGTCTCTTTGGGCTGTAAAAGCATGTAACCTTGATTTTGATTCTGCTGGTATGGAAAGATTATTGCAATTGCAGGAACTTGAAGAGTTGAGACTTGAAGCATATGAGAATTCCAGGTTCTATAAGGAGAAGACTAAGATGATTCATGACAAGCAAATCCTAAGGAAGACTTTCAAGGTTGGCGATAAAGTGTTGCTGTACAAAGCACGATTCACATTTAAACCTGGGAAGCTGAGCACTAGATGGGAAGGACCATACTTGGTCACTAAAGTCCACAAATTTGGCATGATAGAGCTGCTAGATGAGAAGAGCAGTAAGACTTTCAAGGTCAATGGCCACCTGCTCAAAATTTACAAGGAGAATTTTGATCCACCATAATTCCAGGTTGTCCCCTTCCTTATACACTTTAGTCTGTGTTTATTTGATTATTATCATTCTTGAACTCCATTTTTGAATAGTGTGGGGGAGGGCATAACTAGTAGCAGTGTAGGTTGTTTTTAGTTTGTTTTGAAGTGTTCTGTTGTTTCTTTCCATTCCTTCCTTTACCACTTTTCCTTGCTATCTTTTGTTCAAATTTGCATTGAGGGCAATGCAAGGATCAAGTGTGGGGGAGTGAATGTTGTGTTTTGTGTGTTTTGTGTCTTTTGTAGAACCTCAGTTTTCAAAAACTTTTTAAGGTTTAAGCTTGCTTCAGGAATTCTAATGTTACATTTGTGACTGATTTGATTTGGAAATTAAATATCCTGAAGTGAAATTTTCTAATGCATAGAGATTAAGCATGATGTGTTCTTTACCTGAAGTGAATGAATATGGAAGACAAAGCCTAGTTGGAAGGATTCTTTGAGCCTTTATATTCATTTCTGGTGTGTGCATTCACTTATTTCTTATGCTCTCTAGAACTTGTCTTAGTTCTTAATCAAGACCACATGTAACATTAGTACTCTTGAACATGATTGAGGCATTCATTCAAATTAGCTACTTAGACCAAATGGCCAACCCCTACATGAGTTATCCCTTGTTACCCATTTGAGCCTTTTAGTTGAATTTTTCCATTCATTTCACTCTCAATTATAAAACTTCTTTCCTACAAGGATGCATATTTCATTTCATTCATTCTTTTCAGAATTCACTAGCATTGTGATGGATTCAATTAATGGATTGATATGAGGAAGTGCATACTTGAGTTGAAAAAAAAAACTGAAAGAGAAAAAGAAAAGAAGAAACATGCGAAATATATAAAAGAAAAAAAAAGAGAAAGAGAATAGAAAAGTTGAAAAGAAATGAAAAAGCAAGAAAAGAAAAGAAAGTGGGAATAAAAGCACCTTTATAGCTTTAGACTTCAAGATCAAGAAGTTAAATCCTCAATTGAACATTACTAATGCTATTGAATTCTACACATTTATTCACATATTATCTCTATCCTTCTATGCATTCTTGTGCATTTCTTCCTCACCCTTACATTACAAGCCACAAAAGTCCTCTTGATTCTTGAGTACTTATGTATTTGAGTGGTGGAGAGGTAGAGCTATTACAAGCATATGGTAGAGCATTTGAATAAGTGAATTGAGTGAAAGAACCTTTGATACTTGTGAGTTGAGTGATACACTAATTCCCTTGTGTGGTCTTCTATATCTTATTCACTTGGATTAAATTACATATCATTGCTTGGTTTCTTTGCATTAGAATGTTCCATGGATGGATGTTGGTTGAAGAATCATTGTTGGTTGCAGTTGTAACCTGAACTTTTGAGCATGCTTATTCCTTTCTCTCATCCTTCTCTTTCACAATAAGTTTAGACTTGATTTGCCCAGGAGTGCAAAAGCTAAGTGTGGGGGAGTTGATAAGTCTCATTATTCACATATATTTCTAGCCCTAAACTCATGCTTTTGCCATCTATATTTGCATACTTTGGGCATAATTAGCTTCCATTGTGCATAAGAGTTGGTGAGAGGAATTGTGAGGTTTTACAAGTGTTTTTACATGTTTTTATATGATTTTATATGTGTGTACTTTTGATCCCTGCTTTGGTATGAATTTCAGGAAGTTTCAGTAGCATTTTCGCCATTCTGTCTGAGGCGCCACGGTTGATTTGGGAAGGCGCCGTGACAGATTTCCAATAGTACTCTCGGTGAAAAGCGCCGTGGCAGATGGACTAAGGCGCCACGGCGGACGGAGGTTTTCATGAAGCTCAGGATCATTAATCAAAACGACGCCGTACAGGACAGGCGCCGCGGTGGATTTACGGAGGCACCGCGGCGGATGACCGAAATTTCCAGATTTAAAAGCAGAGTCGTGCGCTTCAGCCGGAGATGAGATATTCAGTTGCCCATTCTCCCTCCAGACACGATTTTCTTGCTCTCTCTGCCCTCTCTCACTTCTTCCTTCCATTTTCGTCCAAATTCATCAATTTCTACCGATCAACTATGGATCTTTCATCAATTCTTGCTGTTTCTACCCTAATCCAAAGTATGAGTAGCTGAATTTCCAAGTTCTTCTAGCAATGAAGCTAACCTGAGTTCATGGAGCTGAACAGGGAGTCATTTCAGATCTATTTTCCACTTTCTATTCTAAGGTTCTTTTGTTTCAGTTGAACAATTGTGATTAGAATGAAGGTTGAGTGATTAGATTTATGTTTCTTGGAATTTAGATCTGATTGAACATTCAGATGTGAGTTGTGTCCTTTAGTTCAGTTGAATAGAGGATTCTCTGTTAATTTGTAAATCTGATTCGTTTTACTTGGACTGTTGTTCTGTAAATCTGAATTTTGGTTGAATACATTGATGATTCACAGTTGTGGTCATTCTTAGAGAATTGCAACTTGCTTCTCAAGTGTTCTTGTTAATTGATTTTCCTTCTCATAGATCAAAACAATGAATCTAGTAAGATAGTTGTTTATGATCTATGTTAAGAGAGATTTGAGCAGTAGCTGAATCTATCCATTTAATTGACATTAAGAGACTCCAAATTATAAGATTGAACAAGGAAGGTTGGATAAATTGCTAGGGGAACTACTATCTCTTATCTGAATCTTCTTTTGCCTTTTACCTTTCATTAGATTTGTTTCTTGTTTCAATTTTCCTTTTCTGAACTCAAGCTCTCATCTTGGTAATTTGATAATTAAAAGTGAATTGTTAAGAATTGAAATACAACTTAAGGCTCCTTGTGAAGAATGACCTAGGTAGTGCCTCACTTGCTGCATTTTCCCTAGTAAAACTTTGATTACCTAGCGACAAGGTTTATCAGAGGGTAAAGAGGTATATCTCAATGAACTCCCTTTTCCTTAGTCTTACTTGAAAAATATGAAAATTGCTAATGAAAAATAAGATAATAAGTTACTTGAAAATTTTAGAAAAGTTGAAGTGAATATACCCTTGCTTAAACTGATTAAAAAGGTCCATAAGTATGCCAAAGTTTTAAAAGAGTTGTGCATACATAAGAGGAAGTTTAAACCTAATGAAAGAGTCCAGTTGCCCTCTAGTGTGTCTGCTGTGTTTAAACCACAACTCCTAATTAAATGTCATGACCCAGGTTCCTTCACTATACCTGTACTATAGGTTGGACGACTATTCCTAAGGCTCTACTTGATTTAGGTGCTGCCATTAATGTTATGCCCAAGTCAATGTATAAGTCCTTATAAATCAAAAGTCTTAAACCTACCACTATGAGGCTCTAGTTAGCTAATAGGACTATGAGGTACCCATATGGCTTCTTAGAGGATATCCTAGTAAAAGTCAAAGAGTTAGTTATCCCTGCTGATTTTTATGTTTTGGATATGCCTAATCAACAAGATGGGGATGGGACCTTAATTTATTGTAGACCCTTTTTAAGAACTACTAATACTAACATTAACATGTAAAAAGGGTCTATCACTATGTCTATTAGGGATAAATTTGCTTATTTCAATATGTATGAACAAATAAAACAACCACATGAAGATTATTCTATGTGTGATGTTAATATTGTTGATGGGTTGTTCATTAATGAGCTTTATAATGTTAATAAAATACATGTTTCACCCCCTGCTTCTCATTTTGCTTCCCCCTCCCTTTTTAATGGTAGTGACGTGGGCTGTTCTACTGTCTATCAGTTAGATTACACCCTTCCTACTCCATTTGATTCTATTATTGATAATGATACGCTTGGGAAGTCTTCTACTAACCTCCTTAAGCCCAAGAGAGGCCTTGTTTCTGATGTTAATACAGGCATTAGTAGAGATGTAAAGACTTCTAAGAAGAAGAAGTGCTTCAACCATTTCAGGGAGCTGTGTGCCCTGAGTGCCATCTCTGCACCCTCAACTGAGACAGCTAATCACGTAATAGTAGTGGATGCTATGAATAGCATGAAAGGGATCCTAAGGAAAAGAAGATCAAGATAACAGCCACTACTTTCCCCCTCTTTATTGGCAACTACAAGATGGTTGATTTGGCACCTGAGGACCCTCGTTTATCAACCTGTGAGGAGGTTGTCAAGATTAAAGCTGGTGCTAAAGTGTGGGGTCTACTATCCACCAATCGCACACCAGAGGTAGGAAAACAGGCCAAACTAATTGGACCCTTTGAAGTTCTATCCACATGCCAGCGTGGGAAGGTTTTTATGAAGGACACTTAGGCCTGTTCTTCCAAGTCAAAAATGAATGCCTGCAGTTCTTCAAGGAGAGCTATTAGCCCTCGTAACACCTTAGATTGTTTCTTTCCTTGACATATCTCATTTACCTATTCCCTGTGTTTTTGAGATAAGTGTGGGGGAGGGAACCAACCAGTAGGAAGAGTAGTTTAGCTTAATTTAGATTGTAGTTTTTCAATTCAATAATTTTCTTCCCTTGCTGTTCTTGTCCTCCCTTGTAATGAATGGTTGGTTTACTATGTTTCCTTTTGTGGTTGCTGCTATTCTTTTCCCTTCCCTTTTGATAGTGGGGACATTGTCAAGTTTATGTGTGGGGTAGGATTTCATTTTGCTTTACTGTTTCCTAGTATTTCTTCATTTCTGTGATTATTGCTGAATTGACAAATTTTTATCCTAAAAATCCAATCTTTCATCATCATTATTTGGCTTTGAATTGGTTATGGATGGTGAATTGCTGTGAATTGGATCATTTCTGTCTATTTTGATGCTTGCTAAAAGGGTTTTTACTTGTTAATTATTGGCCAAGCTTTGAAAAAAATTTTGTTTGTAGTTTCTGTGACCTCAAGTCATGATCTTACTACTTTAGGTTGCGACTTAAGGAGTGACTTTAGCAAGGGAGGGCTCTCTGTGATTTCAAGTCGCGACCTCACTGATTTTAAGTCGCAACCTCAACCCCCCCTTTCCTGACTTGGTGCTTCTATGTACCCAAGTCACGACCTCACTATTTTCAGGTCGTGACCTGGCCTCTTTTGCTATGCACCGCTATCCTTCTCTTTGCTTTTTGCAATACTATGTATGAGGAACCTTTTTAAGCTACCTTTGCATTTTTTTCAAGCAAACCATTGCCTTTTTAATATACCCCCATTACATCAAATAGTTTTTCTTGAAAACTATGCCATCCTTGGACTTTTAAGAGCACTGATTTCAAAAATAATTTTTCTAAAGACTTTATAGTCACTTTTGATATTCAAGTATGTTCTTAAGTGATTATTTTGATCTTTTTAATCCTTATCTTATGGGTTGCTTTTATGATAAGTGTCTTAATGCCTTGTGACTAAATGCATATTGATTGAAACTTCTTGTATGAGCAATTGAGATGCGAAACCCTTGTTGGAAGGATATTCTTGAACCTTAATTCCTATATTGAGTGATTATTCATGTGGTTTACATTCTCTAGAACTTGTTTTAGCTCTTGGTCAAAATTATATGTGCATTTATAATTTTGAATATGATAGAGACATTCTTTTCTATTCCTCTCTACCCAAACACAACACACAACCATCTATCCGTTGCTTAACAATTTTTGAGCCTGCACTTTCTTCATTTCATCTACCATTTTGAGTGTTTTGAACAACAATGTTAATTGAGTTGATTCCATCTTGACAATTACAATTTCCTGATCTTCATGGGTCTTAATTGGGAATTTTACTTTTATTTCAAACTTGAAAAAAAAGAGAAGGGAAAAAAAGAAGAAGAAGAAAGAAAAGAAAGGAAAGCAAAAAGAACAGAAAAGTAAAGAAATACTTCTTATATATACATAAGCTATAGCAACAAAAAAAAGTTGAATAAAGTATTTCTTTAGTGGTAGAAGGTGGGATCTGAACTCCCTTGTCTAAAAATAGATGATATTTAACTCATATTTCTTTAATTCTTGACACTCGAGTTCACCATTTTCTGTTCCACTTAGCCTTTCCATCACTATAACATTAAAAGTCTCTTGATTCTTTACATGAATGCTGAATAGTAGTGGAGATTTTAGAGTCATTACAAGCTTATGGTAGAATGTTTGCTGCATGGATGTTTGAGAGAAAACAACCCTAATGAGGAGAGATGAGCGAATCAAATACTTATACCCTGTGAGCAAATCTCTGTTATTCATGCATTAAGAGTCAATTACACCTTGTATGTAATTACTTGGCATTGTTCATCTTATCACTTTTGTATTCCTGAAAGATGTTGATCGATTAGCTCTTGAGATCACTTTTGAACAGGCTAGTTTCTTTAATTGTAGTTGTACTTTCTTTAGAATTCAAGTCTTTTGTCCAGGAGTACAAAGGTTCAAGTGTGGGGGAGTGATAGAACCCAATCTTTATATGGTTTTCTCAAGTGTTTTCTAATGTTTTGCAATACTTTTACCCTCATTATGTATGCATTTATATCCATTTGATTATATTGAGTCATGTATTGCATTTTGCTGTTAAGGGGTAAAAAGGGTCATTTTTCTCTCCTCAATTTTAATTGCCTTGATATGTAATCAGTTGGTCTTTATAGAGCTCTTTGTTGTGATTTTCAGATAATTAGAGAAGGACTCAAGAACCAAGATGGAGCATGGATAGGGCCAAAATGTTCAAGGACCAAAACACAAGAGTTTGGAGTGTTCTGCCTCCCAAGGTTGCGACATGGACTTTTAAGGTCACGACCTGGATGCCCTTTTAATGAAACTACATGTTTTGGACCTGAGTCAAGATGAAAGCTATCTGTCTTTCTAGGTCATGACATGACACTCCTAAGGTCACGACCTAAGTCCCCTAAGTCGCGACCTAACACTCCTGAGGTTGCGATCTAAGTGTGTTAAGTGAAATTGTGCGTTTTAGAATAGGTTTCTGAGCTTCTACACCTAAATGGGCCAGCCATCACGAATATATACTCTCCCATTCTGTAGATTTTCAATAGGTTGAGCCACCATCATCTCTTCTCAAGTCTCCATTGATCCTATACCCAAAACTTCTATTTTTCTTCATCTCTTCATCATTTTCTGCATTTTAGAGCCAATCAAACCACTCTAACCATCTTTTTCTGCATTTTCCAACCTTATTTTCAGCTTTAACCATGGCTGTTTATTCCTGGAGCGATTGTGATTATTTTGAAAGCATGAGAAGCTAAACCCTTAGCCTCTTAGTGATAGAGGATGAAGCCTGAGCTCAAGGACTTTATCGGGGAGTTTTTCTATAGTCTAAACCTGTGCTTAATGTTGTGTTGAATATTTCTAGATTTAAGAACTTTCTAAACTTGTATCAGATTCAGTTTATGATTGTAAATCTTGTGTTTAGACTATTTCTATTGTATTTGGATTGGATGATGTTTATATTGATTAATCTATATAATATTTCAGTTTGAATCCTTTTGTTCAATTTGATTTCCAGTGATCATTGTTGATTAATCTGTGTACTTGGTATTTTGTGTTTGTCAATTGACATTCTGAGGGCATTTGCATCATCCTTCTATTTACACTCTAAGTGGTTTTCAACAGTGTTTTAAGAGATGTGAATTAACTTTGATTAAAGTGAGTTTTCATTAATTAAGACATTGGACCCAAGTGATTACTTGGGGTTTTCTTCAGACTTAGAGGTTTCCTAGAACTCCGAATCATTTTAAAACGTAGTGATAGCTGAGTTTTGATCATCAAGAGACTGTTTAACCATAATTCTCTTTTATTCCAAAACATTTCTTCATTCATTTAAAATACCAAAAACAGTTATTTATGCATTTTTCATTTATTGCACCACCTTAAACACTTGAAAACCCCTTTTTCTTCACCAAAATTTACAATGCTTCTAATAACCAATCTAGACTAGGATTTCTAATAATAAGCTTCTCGAGAAGAATGACTGGTTGCATCCTATACTATATTGTTTTAGTGCAATTTACTTTCTTGACGATTTGGAAGGCGACAATCCGGCCTCGATCAAATATCCTAAAATATCTTCTTTAAGTTAATTATATCCCAAATCCATATTTGAATAAATCAGAAACTCCTACTAAATCCCCTTACTTTCTCTCCAAGTGTTGCACCTAACTATCGTATCATATTAGGGTTCAATTAAGACCATTTTAGACCACATTGGATGGTCTTGTGCTCAATTCTACCTCCAAAATGCTAATTTTCAGATTTTCACTGCTCATTGGGTAAAAATCTAGTTTTCTGGCCCAACTTCAAAAATTCATAACTTAATCTAGAAAAATTGAAATGGAGTGGTTCAAAATTCTATAGAAATCTCTTTGAATTATTTTTTAGGGAAAAATAGTCTTGTGAATCAATTCCATTGGAAAAAGCATCATATTTTTGTGAAAGTCACCTCTATTTATTAGGCAAAAACCCTTTTTCCAGATTCTGAATCTGAACTTTGAAAAATCATTAAAAATTGTATAGTTAGCCATTTTTAATGTGTTAACTATCAAAATGAATCTCAGAAAGTGATCTACGCCAAATTTAGTAATTAAATGCATTCGGGAACTTAATCAAAACATCACGTAAAGGTGGAGGTGTCAGTGAATTTACAACACTGCCCAGCATAATATTACATAACCCAAAAGTCCACGAATTTTTATGCTATGATACCATAATTGTAACCTTTAATCTGTAGCTTGCCCTTGGATGTTTCAGGTCCTAAAATGTTAGATTGTATTTGGGGAATGAGATTTCATTGAAATCCCAATAGCAAATTAACCAATTATATCATCAACAAGTATCATCATCATGCATAACTACATTAACTACTATTGGTGAACTAGCATGCTTATCATTTGGCAAACTCAATCATGCAAAGGCCAGAGCAAGAAAGTGCAAAGAGTAGCCACATCACAATCAAGAAATTTCATCCACATAATAACAATTAATCATGCAATAATCAATAGTGCCAAGTTAATGTTAGTAGTTAGGTTCAACTTGCTACCTTGCTCCAAAAGCTTGAGTTTTCTTTGTTTCTCTTCTTCTCCTTCACAAATATCAAACCCTAGCATGGCATTCCACCAAAAAGGGCAGCAAGAGTCATTAATCAAACCAAGTAAAAGCAAGAACACAACTTAAACATAACTCTTGCTCTTTAAAGCTTCCATCTTTGTTCTTTTATTTATGACCTTTGGTTTTCTATAACCCTAAAATTGTTTCTTGACTTATTCCCACATGATTTTTTATGTAGATTCCAAATATGTGCTTATATTTGAGAAAATAAAATTCCTCCTTTCAGTTCTCCTTTGACCGAACTAAAGGGGTCCTTTAACCAAAAATTACAACTTTGATTTTTAATGCTTCAAACACTTATTCTTTAGGTTTATCCTACACCATCTTTCATTTTGAGCACAAAGGAAGCATTAAAACATTGAAAAACTCATCCTAGGATTCAGTTACTATCTTGGTCAAAATGAACCTTATGAAAAACACCAAAGAAAACACTTCAAAAACAATCAATAACCACTTGCAACCACTAGAAACTATCATGCTTTGAAGTGTCTTAACAAGTTTGACTAACCAAACTTCTTCCCCTCATGATAAACCAGTTTGGCCAGCACCAAAAATGAGAAGAGACAGAATTTTTCATCCACACAACTCAAGCAAACAAGGTGGAGAACAACTTAAGACCAAAAACTAACCTTGAATCCTTGATTAAGTGACCAAAGTTGATAGCTTTTCCTTGTTTCTCCTTCAAAACCCTCTCTTTTCTCTCTTCCTCTCACTTGGCCAAACCACCATCTGAAATCAGGGGGAGGAGAGCTTGTTTAATGAGCCAAAATATCCTAACCACCATCATAAATGAAATTCCAAGTGTCATTACCCTCTTTAATCTTACTTTCTCTTTCATAATTAACTAAATCCAAATGAAATTAATTACCAAAAGTCAAAATCCTCTCCATTTGAGGAATAACACTTGGTAAGTTCAAATCCTCTCCATTAGGGGCTTGACACATGGCCAATTGTGAACCATTTAATTGCAAGACTCTAGTTTTGCTTTATTAGTGCACTTTAACTCCGAGTTTAACTTCGTTTCTATAATTACAGTATTTTGGCCTCTGTAATTATTTTCTGTCAGATCTCTAATTTATTCTCCTTATTTTTATCTTTCCAAATTGCCCTCTTTGTCTTAAAATTAATTTCTCAATAATTAAATAAAAAGAAAAACTAATTTCCTTCTCTTTAGGGTTTTTCCACTTTTTAAAGGCATTGGAAAAAATCTTGGATACTTGAGGGTCTTTATTTAATTCCATAATCTCTTATAATTCCTTGGGATATCATAAGAATTTTCTTAGAATTTCATTCCCCTTAAAAATATTTATTTGGAATTTTCCAAATAAAATCCCTTAAATTGGCCTAAATCACCCTTAAATTCCTTTGTAATTTCTCTAAGGGTAATTTCATCATAAAAACAATTTTATAATCTCATATAATTCTCAAAGGATATTATCCTTATTTTTTCTTAATTTTCTAAGGCTTGAAAATATTATTCCATAATTATATTTGACCAATTTTTCTTAATTAGTCAAATTTTCATAATTGGCTTGGAAAATCATAATAATTATTTTCCACCAAATTTTTCTAATTCTCCTTATCATTTTTGGCCCTTGATTATTTAGGAATATTTCTTATTCCTAATTACCATAGTACTAGATGTGACATTTCTCCCCCCTAAATAAATTTCGTCCTCGAAATTTAAAGCATACCTTAATGGAAATGTTCAGGGTACTTTTCCTTCATCTCGGTCTCCATCTCCCATGTGGCTTCTTTAGAGGAAAGACCCTTCCAGACCACCTTGACCAATGAAATCTGCTTGTTCCTCAGCTGTTTGATCTTTTGATCAATGATTTGCTTTGGTCTAACCTCAAAGGACAGGTTGTCTCAGAGCACAATGTCATCATAGCTTATGACATGTGTCAGGTCTAGATGGTATTTCTTCAGTTGGGAGACATAGAAGACATCATGAATCTGACTTAATTTCAGGGAAAGAGCCAACTTGTAGGCTACTGGTCCAGCTTTGGACAAAATCTAAAATGGTCCAGCATACTTCAAACTTAGCTTCTTGGTCCTCAGGGTTCGACCAACTCCCGTTGTTGGTGACACTTTAAGGAAAACGTGATCACCAACTTCAAACTCTAACAGTCTCCTTCTTGTATCTGCATAGCTTTTCTGTCTACTCTGGGCTATTAGAAGTCATTGCTGAATAGCTTTAATATGTTGGGAAGTCTGATCTATTATATCTGGACCAAGGATGCTTCTGTCACTAAGCTTTGTCCAATATAAGGGAAATATACACTTCCTCCCATAGAGTGCCTCGTATGGTGCCATTCGAATACTTGAATGGAAACTGTTATTGTAGGCAAATTCGGCTAACGGTAAGTATGTATCCCAATTACCACCGAAATCCAAAATGCAAGCACTTAACATATCCTCCAATGTCTGAATCGTTCATTCCGTCTGCCCATCTATCTAGGGATGGTAGGCTATCCTGAATCTGAGAGTATTGTCCATTTCTTTTTGTAGGGTCCTCCAAAACTTAGAAGTAAATCTTGGGTCTCGATCCAAAACAATACTGCTTGGGATGCCAAGCAGCCTAACAACCTCCTTGATGTAAAATCTCACTAACTTTTCAGGAGAATTTGTAACATTCATAGCGAGAAAGTGCGCGGACTTGGTCAGACGGTCTACTATAACCCATATTACATCATGTTTAGCTACTGTCATCAGTAATCCTACTATGAAATCCATAGATACGCTATCCCATTTCCACTCAAGGATATCTAGGGATTTCAACTCTCTTGAAGGCTTTTGATGTTCCATCTTCACTTTCTGGCAAGTGAGACACTTTGCCATATACTCCGCAATATCCTTCTTCATTCCAGGCTACTAGAAAAGCTCTCTAACATCATGATACATCTTTGTCATTCCTGGATGAAGAGTATATTTGCTCTTATGGGCTTCTGCTAGTATCTTTTCTCTGAGGTCGGCTACTTGGGGAACATAGGTTCTTCCTTTAAACTTCACTATCCCCTCTTCTGAAATTTCAAAGTTCTTAGTCTCGCCTCTAGACAATTTCCCTTTGAAAATTTCTACTAGCCGATCTTGTGACTATGCTTCTCTGATTTGCTCCCTGAACAAAGTTGTAAACTGGGTTCTACCTTCATTTCCTTCTACTAACTGCATCTAATATAGAGGACCCCAATCTCTAAAATCCTCTACCAGCTTCTGCTCCTTAATCATTAGTGATGCTACCTGCACTGCCTTTATGCTCAAGGCATCCGCAACTACAATCGCTTTGCCTGGATAGTACTTAATCAGGAAATCATAGTCTTTAAGCAAGTCCATCCATCTTCGTTGTCTCATATTTAACTCTTTTTTATCATGGAGGTACTTGAGGCTCTTGTGGTCACAAAACAATTCTATTGTTGCTCCGTACAAATAATGTCTCCACATCTTCAATGCATAAACTGTTGCTGCCAATTCCAAGTCGTGGGTCGTGTAATTCTCCTCATGAGATTTCAACTAGTGCAAGGCATATGCTACTACCCACCCTTGCTGCATAAGCACACATCCCAGTCCCTACTTGCTAGCATCTGTATAAACCACATAGGGTTGCGAAGGATCAGGGAGTACAAGTACGGGAGTAAAGGTGAGCTTCCTCTTCAGCTCCTGAAAACTAGCCTCACTCTTCTCGTCCTACAAGAACGGCTGGTTCTTCCTAGTTAACTTGGTTAGCGGGAGAGTAATTCGAGAAAAGTCTTGGATGAATCTTCTATAATATCCTGCTAGTCTGAGGAAACTTCTGATCTCAGTCACTGTCTTGAGTCTCTCCTAATTGAGTACTGCCTCAATCTTACTGGGGTCGACAGCCACTCCCTCTCGAGAAATCACGTGGCCGAGAAATCAGACTTTCTCTAGCCAAAAATCACACTTACTAAGTTTGGCCACTAACTGCTTCTCTTTTAGGATATTTAGGACAATTCTCAAATGCGTCTTATGTTCTTCAGGAGACTTGGAGTATACCAAGATATCATCGATAAACACTACCACAAATTGATCTAAGTAAGGGCGAAAGATCCTATTCATATAGTTCATGAATATCGCAGGTGTATTTGTCAATCCGAACGGCATCACTAAGAACTCATAGTGCCCATAGCAAGTTCTAAACACAGTCTTAGGGACATCATCAGGTTTAATCTTGAGTTGGTGGTAGCCAGATCTTAAATCAATCTTAGAGAACACACTGGCACTAACTAACTGGTCTAATAGATCATCTATCCTGGGGAGCGGATATTTGTTCTTGACTGTGACTTTATTCAACTCCCTGTAGTCTATGCACAATCTTAGAGTACCGTCCTTAAAACTGCTTTGACTTCCTTGCTCATCTTTAGGACTTCTGCTCAAAAAGGGTCTAGTAGCCTATCCAACTTAGGCTATTTCTGATACTTCTAGGCCCAAAAGTTTGGATGTTATAGCAAGCCCCTAAATGGCAAGGAATGCCCAATTTGCAGCAAGAATCATGGTAACAAACCATGTATAGCCAGACAGAATGTCTGCTATACCTACAGTAAGCCTAGACATTTCTTGAGAGAATGCCCACAAAATACAAAGAAGGTAAGGCCGCACACCCAAGGATAAGTATTTGCCATCACAGGGCAAGAAACAAGAAGTCACCAGAGATGATCCAAGATACGATCATTATTAACAACTCCCCGGTGATTGCAATGTTTAATTCGGGTGCTAGTCATTTTCTTCTCTTGTATATTTGTTCTAAAAGACTTAGCTTGGTTATGAACACGTTGCATTATGACATGCATTTGTCCACACCAATATGCTCTGGAATAGTATATTTGATATGTGATTATATTGTATAGTTCGTTATGAACACTAGTATACTGTGTTAGATTTGATATGTGTTCCTTCCATAAAATTGGTAATTGAATTGAATTGGTTGTCATCCCATAACGGCAAAGACAACCCTGATCCTACCCCCAAGAGAAATAGAGTTAAATCTAGAAGTTAAGTTGAACTTTGTAACAGAGGCCCAGATGGGCAATAGTACAATGAATGAAGCTAAGTAAGACTAGAAGAGGTTAAGAGAAAAGTGTGTTTCGTCATGATGAACCAAGGGAATTAGTGGTGATGAATGAATATAGAGTGATTACCAAAGGAGGTGGTAACTTTCATCACTGCAAACAAGGATTCTTGTCACAATGAACGAACACAATAACTCTCAGATGTTGAGATGGTAACTCAACAAGACACAACGACTCTCAGAGGTCACAAAGAGTAAGATTAGTAAAGGTCAGAAAGAGAAAGGTAGCCACTATTTAAGAGTTATCAGATTTCCCCTCAAAATGAAAAGTATGATAAGGAGTTAAATAAGACAGTTAGGGGTTGAGTCTATACACCACTAAGAAGGTGCAGTGGCCACCTAAGCTGGACAAACTCTTAAAGCCTCATTAAGGCTAGGACACCATGATAGAGTAGCTATCTCAACTTTTGGAATAGATGAATAAGAACTTAGAGATAGTGAAGTCAAGATAGAGAGCCCTAGTGAAATGTCTTAAGGATCAAGAAGAGGACAAGATAGATAGCTGTGCAAGGAACTAGCTTAGAGGTTGGCATGTTCCTATTAATGTTAAGAGATCCTCAGACACTTGGGGTTTAGGTTGAGAGGCACCCTTTTTAGGGGAGAAGGTCTTGGCTAGGAGTTTTCCTAAAGAAAGTGGGAATTGGTCCTCTAAATTAGAATTGATGTTGCTTAAGATGGAGTAAGATAGCCTATCCAAGTATGAAAGGGAAGCAGCCGAGACAAGGTAAGCGGAGTTGACCTTACCCAATAGAAGTATGACTAGCCAAGAACAAAGCTAGGCTTGGATGTACCTGAGCTTAGCAGAGTACTAGAGCAAGCAGAAAGAAGAACAACCTCATAAGTCCTCTCCCTATGACTTCTAGAAGTAGTTGTGAATAGAAAGAGAGGCTCCTTTTTATAGGGATAAGTTGTCTAGATGGCACGCTACAAACAAAGCAACCAGTAAGAGCTTGCACTCCTTGTATTGGATGCCAGGCATTATACATGTTAGAGTATGCTCGTACTGAAAAGTAAAGTAGAGGAAAGAGAAGTTGCATAAGTCCTCTCTCTGTACCGTTCTAAAATAGTAAGAGATGGTAAGAGCAGCTAGAGGAATAAGAAAACTCCTAAGGCAGATTGGCTTAGGCACCTAAAGAGACAAATAGGTGGCCTGGGAAATTGACATGAGGCCTAAGAGAATGGTATTGGTTCTTGGAACAGTTTTGGGAAATTATCAGTTAGGTGACCAACTGAGAGGAGGTGGCTTTACTTAGTCTTATGGTCAAAAGTTTCCCAAAGATCTTAAGAGTATGGTACCTCTTTGGGAAGATGAAGAGCAAGGATGAGTTGGGGATATAGAAACCTCCTTCAGTTGTAAACTGATACTGAAGAGTACCCACGACTTCCTTTCAAATAACCTTATCATTGGTTAGATTGGGCTCAATTTCCTTTCGATTAATAGAGGAAAGCCAAAGTTAGAAGAATTAGAGCAGTAAGACCTGAACAAGAGGTATTCAGGCTAGCTTCAGATACAGGAAGAGCCTCTTGTGATACAGAGACACAGTGAGTATTGATGGGCAGATCCTTAAGATGAGGCTAGAGTCAAGAATGTAAGCTGAAAAGACTTGACAGAAGATAGAACAAGAAGGGTCTAAGACAGCAAAGTACTAGGGTTGAGCCTATTAGTATTAGTGCCTCAGACTCCCGTCAACACTGTTCAATTAAGCTTGGTCAGGTAAGAGTAGGCCAAGGAAAGGTTACCCTGGGAAGTATGGTAAGAGTGTGCAAAGGCCAAAAATGTTAGCTATTTTGGGAAGAATGCACTAAATCTAGTAAAAGTAGAAGATAAAGTTAAAGAAATTGTTAGGCTACTTAGTGTCCCTAGTAGTATTGTTTCAGACCGAGACCCAAGATTTACTCAAAGTTTTAGAGGTTCTTAGAGAAAGAAATGGACACTACTCTCAAATTCAGTATAGCCCATTATCTACTGATGGATGGACAGACGGAGAAAATGATATAAACGTTAGGAGATATGCTACGCACACATGTGCTTGCTTTCGATAGTAACAGGAATACGCACTTACCGTTAGCTGAATTTATGTAAGATAATAGTTTCCATTCAAATATTCGAATAGCGCCATACAAAGCACTCTATGGGAGGAAGTGTAGATCTCCCTTGTGTTGGACAGAGCTCAATGAAAGAAGTATGTATGGTCTTGTTATAGTAGATCAGACCTCCTAGCAAGTAAGATTTAGTAAAGACTCCTAAACAGTTCAAAGTAGACAGAAGAACTACGTAGATACTAGAAGGAGACTATTAGAGTTGAGGTTGGTGATCATGTTTTCCTCAAAGTGTCACCAATGACAGAAGGCGGTTGATCCTTAAGGAATAAGAAATTGAGTCCAAAGTACGTGGGACTATTTCAAATTTTGCCCAAGGATAGACCAGTAGCTTACAAACTGACTCTTCCCCCAAACTTGAGTTAAATTCATGATATCTTCCATGTCTCCCGACTGGAGAAGTACCATCAAGACCCAACACATGTCATAAGTGTCACACCTTACTATTATATTGACTTAGGTTCCTTTTAAAACTATTTTTGACCACATTGGATAGTCTTGGGCTCACGTTTTACCATAGAAATGCTAAATTTCGGATTTTTACTATTCATCAGGTAAAAATCCAATTTTTCTGGCCCAACTTAAAAAATTCATAACTTATTCTACAAAACTCCAATTAGGGTGATTCACAATTATAATTAAATATCTTTAAGTCCTCTTTCAAGGAAAAATAATCTCATTATCCAATTCCTTATGAGAAAGCATCAGGTTTTTGAGAAAAGCAACACTATCCATTTGCCAAAAACTCTAGTTCCCAGATTCTGACCATTAACTTTGAAAAAATCATTATAAATCGTATACTGGGCCATTGTTAACATATTAGCTATCAATTTGAAGCTTAGGATGTTATCTTTCATCATGCCAAATTTCATGATTAAACGAGTTTGGGAGCATAATCAAAAAGTTGCGTAAACCAGTTAGTGTCAGTGTGCTTCCAGCACTGTTAGTTTAATATGTACATACCCAAAATGAGCTCACGAATTTTTTTGTGGCTAAACCCCTCAAATTAGCCTTCAATCTACAGCTTTCCCTTGGAGGATTCAGGCCCTAAAATGTTACATTATTTTTGGGGGATGAGATTTTTGAAAATCCCAGTAGCAAATTAACTAACTATAGCACCAAGCAAGTATCATTATTATGCATGATCATATTAGCTACTATTGGTGAACTAACATGCTTATCATTTGGAAAACTCAAACATGCAAAGGCCAAAGCAAGATACTACATAGAGCAGCCACATAACAATCAAGAAAGCTCAACCACAATAATAGCAATTAACCATACAATAATCAGTAATGCTAGTTAGTGGTAGTAGCTAGGTTTAACTTACTACCTTGCTCTAAAAGTCTTAGCTTTTCTTCCTTCTCCTCTTTCCCTTGACAAATATCAAACCCTAACCATGTAATCCATCAAAAAGGCAGCCATAATCATTATCCAACCATGAAAAAGCAAGAACATACATCAAAATTATTCTTGAACCATAAAGTTCCCTCCTTTGTTCACTACTTTTAGATTTGGTTCTTTTAACCCTAAAAATCACTCCTTGACTCATCCCTACATGGTTTTTCATGTAGATTTCAAATATATGCTTAGATCTAGGAAAATAAAATGGCCTCCTTCAGTTTCCCTTTGACCGAACCACAAGGAATCATGAACCAAAAATCACACTTTGCTTTAAAGCTTCCAACACTTGTTCCTTTTAGTTTACCCTACACCATTCCTCATTTTAAGCATCATGGAAGCCTTAAAACAATGAAAAACTCATCCTAGGGTTCAGCTCCTCACTTGGCCGAAATGGAAGCTCAAGAAAACAACCATGAAAAATGCTTTAAAACAACTTAAACTCACTTGCAAACATTAGGATCTAGCTTGTGTTGTTGTGTATTAGCAAGTGTGATGATCAAAACTTCTTTTCCCTTTTTATTAATCAGTTCAGTCAACATCAAGAAAGGGAGGAGACAGATTTTTAACCATAAAAGAGAAAGAAACCAAAGCAAGAACACTTCTAGGACCAAGATCTAACCTTGAAACCTTGCTTGGATGATCAAAGGTACTCCCTTTCTTCTTGTTTTCTCTCAAACTCTCTCTTTTCTCTCCCTTTTCTCCTTGGCTGAATTGAACATCTGAAATTAGGGGAGAGAAGAGCTTGAATAATGCTTCAAAATATCCCAACCACCTTCTTTAATGATAGTCCAAGTGTCATTACCCTACTAAATCTTGATTCCTCTCTCATAATTAACAAAATTCCAAATGAAATTAATTACTAAAGTCAAAATCCTCTCTATTTATGGAATGACACTTGGCTAATTCAAATCTTCTCCTTCAAAAGCTTGACACATGGCTTAATAAGATCCCTTGGATTTGTAAGACACCAATCTTGGTTTATCAATATACTTTAGGCTCTGAGTTTAACTTCTTTTTATAATTACAGTAGCTTAGCCTCTGTAATTATTTTCTGTCAGATCCTTAATTTATTCTCCTCTTTATTATCTTCCCAAATTGCCCTCTTTGTCTCAAAATTAAGTTCCTAATAATTAAATATAAAGGAAAATTAATTTCCTTACCTTTAGGGATTTTTTCACTTTTCACATTTATTTGGAAAAAATCTTGGACACTTGAGGGTCTTCATTTAATTACATAATTCCTTATAATTCCTTGGGATCTCATAAGAATTTTCTTGGAATTTTATTCCCCTTAAAAATATTTATTTGGAATTTTCCAAATAAAATCCCTTAATTAGCCCAAATCATCCTTTAATTCTCTCATAATTTCTCTAGGGGTAATTTGGTGATAAAACCAACTTTATAATTTCATATAACCCTCAAAGTATATTATCCCTATTTTTCCTTAATTTTCCAAGGCTCAGCAATATTTTTCCTTATTTACATTTGACCAATTTTCCTTAATTAGTCAATTTCCTATAATTGGCTTGGAAAATTACTGTAATTATTTTCCAACAAAATCCTTTGACTTTCCCTTATCATTTTTAATCCTCAATAATTTGAGAATATTTTTTATCTCTAATTATCATAATGATGGATGTGACAATAAGTATGATGTCATTGTGCTCCAAGACAATTTGTCTTTTGAGGTTAGACCAGAGCAAATCATTGATCAAAAGGTCAAACAGTTGAGGAACAAGCAGATTCTACTAGTCAAAGTAGTCTGAAAAGGTCTTTCCTTTGAAGAAGCAACACGGGAGATGGAGACTGAGATAAGGGAAAAGTACTCCGAACTTTTCCACTAAGAGATGCTTTAAATTTCAAGGGCAAAATTTATTTAGGAGGGAGAAATGTCACATCTAGTAATATAATAATTAGGGATAAGAAATATTTCCAAACAATTAAGGGCCAAAAAGGATAACGAGAAATAGAAGAATTTTAGTGGAAAATATTTATTATGATTTTCCAAGTTAAATGTGAAAGTTTGAAAAATTAAGGAAAATTGGTCAAAAATAATTATGAAAAAATATCTTAAAGTCTCAGAAAATTAAGAAAAAATAAGGATAATATTTCTTGAGAATTTTATGAGATTATATAATTAGTTTATGACCAAATTAAGGAATTTAAGGGTAATTTAGGCCAATTTAAGGGATTTTATTTGGAAAATTCCAAATAAATATTTTTAAGGAGAATAAAATTCCAAGAAAATTCCTATGATACTACAACGAATTATAAGATATTATGGAATTAAAAGAAAACCATCAAATATCCAAGATTTTTCCTAATTCCTGTGAAAAATGAAAAAATCAATAAAGAGAAGAAAATTAGTTTTCTTTTTTATTTAATTATTGGGAATTTAATTTTGAGATAAGAGGACATTTTGGAAAGATAAGAATGAGGAGAATAAATTATGGATTTGACAGAAAATAGTTACAGAGGTCAAAGTACTGTAATTATAGAAAAGAAATTAAACCCGGAGTCGAAGTGCACCGATAAAGTGAGGACTAGAGTCTTGCACTTCAAATGGCTCACATTTTGCCATGTGTCAAGCCCCTAATGGAGAGGATTTGAGTTTGCCAAGTGTCACACCTCAAATGGAGAGGATTTTGACTTTTGGTAATTAATTAGTTTGGATTTAATTAATTAAGAAAGAGAAAGTAAGGGTAAAGGGGTAATGACACTTGTATCTTCATTTAAGGAGGTGGTTTTAATTAATTAAGAAAGAGACCTGTTGACAATCTAGGCAGTCAACAGCTCTCTTTGGGTTATTAATACTTACTGTTGAGGTTGTAAATGGATCTTCGCATTAAAATGTTGCTATAATCCTATTGGGTTTAGTTAAAATTCTTAATGATATCAAAAAGCTTCCCATTTTAGTGTTAAAGTTGTTGTATTATACTATTTGGTTATAATTTACTCTTATGCGGAGGTTATATAATTCTATAAAGTAAGTTGTTAACAGATACTGCTTAGGTTGTTAATGCCCTCTCATTATGTTGTTAATAGTCACTGTTGAGGTTGTAAATAGATCTTCGCATTAAAATATTACTATAATCCTATTGGATCTAGTTAAAATTCTTAATGATATCAAAAAGCTTCCCATTTTAGTGTTAAAGTTGTTGTATTATACTATTTGGTTATAATTTACTCTAATATAGAGGTTATATGATTCTATAAAGTAAGTTGTTAACGGATACTGCTAGGGTTGTTAACGCCTTCTCATTGGGTTGTTAATAGTCGCTGCTGAGGTTGTAAATCGCAATGACAGAGCAAATGTGAATCTGGAATATGAGGGGCAGTAATGTCATTTTACAAATCAAAAATATTACTCTGAGGTCCCTTGGGACCTGTCAGTGATTTTGACATTTTGTGGGACCTCAGAGTAATAAATTACCTTCTGTGGGACCTCTACATAATTTTTCCTATTAAATAAGCTCTTCCTCCCCATTTTACTGATCAAGTTTCGGCCAAAGAGAGGGCAAGAGGAAAAAGAGAGAGTTCCAAATGGAATCAAAAGAAAAGGCACCAACTTTGATCATCCAACCAAGCTTCAAGGTTAGTTTCTGGTTCCAAGTTGTTTCTTGCCTTATTTGCTTAAGTTGTATGCTTATTCTGGTTCTCCCTTTTTTCTTGTGTTGGCTGAAATGATGATTGTGGAGGGGAGGGAGTTTAGTTGTTCATACTAGCGAGAACACTTTAAATCATGGTAGTTTCAAGTGATTTGGTGTTGTTTTTAAAAAATTTCTTGGTTGGTTTTCAAGAGGGACTATTCGGTCAAGATGAAAGCTATAACCTAGAATGAGATTTTTAAAGTTTTGATGCTTCCATTGTGTTCAAAATGAAAAATGCTGTAGGATAAACCTAAAGAACAAGTGTTGGAAGCATTAAAAACAAAGTTGTAATTTTTAGAAAGACATAGACCCTATTCGGCCAACCTTTTCTTGAGGAAGGGGATTTATTTGCTTAAATCCAAGAGCATATTTGGAATCTACATGAAAAACCATGTAGGAATTAACCAACAAAGGATTTTTAGGGTTAAGGAAACAAACTCTAAATATTCTAAGAACAAAGATGGAAGCTTTAAGGGGTTTAGAAGTTACTTGAGCTATGTTGTTAATTTTTATGTGGAATGGTTAGTAATCTTGCTGCCTTTTTTGTGATTTATTATGTTAGGGTTTGTTAATTGTGGAAAAGGGAACGAAGGTCAAAGAATCAATGAGCATTGGATTAAGGTAATGGTATCTAATTAGCCACTAATGTTAACTTTGCATTGTTATTTATGGCATGAATGCTTGCTATTGTATGGTTGAACTCTGATAATTGTGATATGGTTGCTCCTTGCATTTGTTGCCATGGCCTTGCATGTTGAGATTGCCTATTTATAAGAAGATTAGTTCTCTTATGATAGCTAATGCTAAAATGCTTTATAATGATGCATGTTGATGTTTTGGTTGATTGATCTTGCGACTGGGATTTCATTGAAATCTCATCCTCCATATGTAACCTAACATTTTTTGGGGCTTAATCATCAAAAGGGAGGCCGCAAATGGTGATGAACCAAGAGGAAACAATTATGTTTGGTCATGTATAAGTATATATGCTTGATGCTATAATCCTAAGCAGATGCCAATTTCGAGCCACATTTTTATTAAGTCCCTGAACAAATTTCTTCACAAACTTTGGTATGCTTAAAGCTCACATCATGAGCTTCAAATCAATAGGTAGCATGTTAAAAATGGCCAAATATATGATTTTTAATGATTTTCCAAATTTAAGGTCCAGAATTTGGAAAAAGAGTTTTTACCAAAAGGACAGAGTTGACTTTCACAAAAACCTGACACTTTTTCAAATGGAATTGCTTCACAAGATTTTTTTTTGAAAGAGCATTCAAAGAGCATTCTATAGAATTTTGAACCAATCTATTTTGATTTTTCTTGATTAAGTTATCATATTCAAAGTTAGACCAGAAAACTAGATTTTTACGAAATGAATAGTAAAAATCCGAAAAATAGTGTCTTCAACATCCTAAATGAGATAATTAAGCCCAAGACCATCCAATGTGATCTAAAATGGTTTTGAGTGAACTCTAAGTTGTCCTAGAAGAAAGGTGTAACAACTTTGGTATGCATAACTTAGGTCTTCTCTTTCCCATTCATTCTCATATATTTCCATTCATATCATTAACATTCTAAACTAATAAATTACATCATTAACATTCTTGACCCTTGATCTTGAAAATATGTGGCTTAATCTTGACCATCCATTTTTCCTCTTTGTCTTGTGATGACAACTGTCCCTATGATATCATGCTCACATAATCAAGCCACATGTCTTTAATCTAACCATAGACATGTCTTGCATCTAGCCGTACACGTGTCTTGCATCCAACCATACAAGTGTTTTACATCCAACTATAAACTTGTCTTTCATCTAATCATACACTTGTCTTTTCCATGTCCTTTCATCATTTTAACATTAAGATAGGGACAAAATTAATATAAAATTCGTGCAAAATACAATCCTTAGGCATTCCTTCACATATCTTGCCATTTTACACCGTATAGGGCACTTTTTTTGGTCCTCACTTATCCAGAACCACTAGAACATGTTATGGCATCATTTTTTCTACGAGGGGACATGCGGACTAGCTAGAATCAAGTAACAAATGGACGGTTGATCTAAGTAAGACCTTAAGAGAACCTGCCTCTTACAGCCCTAGCCATGAAGACACCACAAGTTTAATCAATCCCTTGATACTGTCGAGTATTCTTATGAGAATACAAGAATGAAAGCAAAGCTCATATAGAGAGAAATAAACTTAATTCTCATTCATCTAAGTCTAAAAATTCAATGACAAAAAATGTAGCCTATTCATAGACAACCATAGAAGACTCTAGAATCAGCATCTTAAGGCATAAATACTAAGGATGATGCCTCATTAATGATTATTTAACTATCGAAGGCACCATTTATTGCATAGAAATAAAAGGAAATAACTTAAACTTCAAGAACAAGTATGCTATTTAAGGATAGGAAAGTAGATCAAAACATGATCTTCTAGAATAATCCTTGACAAACAAAAAACAAATTTAAATCATAATCAATTCATAATGATGCCTTCTTGATCCTTCTTGAAGCTTCTTGGACATCACTTGTTATCCTTGTCCAAGGCACATGCTTGTCACATGGTATTTTAAGTAAATTCTTCAATCTAAACCCCACATGGGCCTTTTACATCATCTTGTTGGGCTTCTAGCAATGTGATCACCATTTTTGGACTCCTTTCAGGCTCACTAAAATGTGCTTCCTCTAAATAAATGGGTTCTAACTCTTTTAGCTCTCTTATTAGACAATTCAAGACCTCCTTCATAGTTTTGGTTCTTGCTCTTGTCATTGGGCCTCCAATGCCCTGTAATGGATCTTTTGGAATGTTGGACTTCTTTGTTTGGGCTCCTTGTCCTTGCTCTTGATCACACCAATCTCCTCTATGATTACCTCCCTGCTCAAAAGGATTCGTCCTCAAATCTACAGTGTCAGAGAGATAAATCAGCTACATTAAAAGTAGCACTAATATTACCATAGGAACTAGGCAAATCTACTTTGTAAGCATTGTCATTGATCCGCTCCAAGACTTGAAAAAGGCCATCTCCTCTTGGATGTAACTTAGATTTGCATTGTTCTAGAAATCTCTTCTTTCGCAAGTGTACACGAACGCAATCTCTAGGGTCAAAGACAATCCTTCGACAACCTTTGTTAGCATGCCTACCATATTGCTCATTCTTCCTTTCTATGTTGGCTCTCACCTTAGCATGTAATCCTTATACAAACTTAGCCTTTCTCTTACCATCGAGATTTGTTTGGTCATTATAAGGCAATGATAATATATCTAAAGGAGACAAAGGATTAAAGCCATAAATAACCTCAAATAGAGAGAAGGAAGTAGAAGAGTGAACAACTCTGTTATAGGCAAACTCAATATAAGGCAAACAATCAACCCAACTCTTTAAGTTCTTTTGGATTATTGCACGCAACAAGGTAGTAAGTGTTCTATTAACTACCTCAATTTGCCCATCAGTTCAGGGATGTGTGTCACACCTTACTATTTGATTAACTTAGGTTCCTTTTAAAATCATTTTTGACCACATTGGATGGTCTTGGGCTCATTTTTTACCATAAAAACGCTAAATTTCTAATTTTTACTGTTCATCGGGTAAAAATCCAGTTTTTATGGCCCAAATTCAAAAATTCATAACTTATTCTAAAAAACTCCAATTGGGGTGGTTCAAAATTATACTTAAAGCTCTTTGAGTCCTCTTTCAAGGAAAAATAATTTCATTGTCCAATTCCTTATGAAAAAGCGTCAGGTCTTTGAGAAAAGCAACACTGTCCATTTGCCAAAAACCCTGATTCCCAGATTCTAACCATTAAACTTGAAAAATCATTATAAATCGTATACTATGCCATTTTTAACGTATTAGCTATCAATTTGAAGCTCAGGACGTTATTTTTCATCATGCCAAATTTCAGGACTAAACACATTTGGGACCATAATCAAAAAGTCATGTGAACCAGTCAGTGTCAGTGTGCTTCCAGCACTATTAGTTTAATACTTACATAACTAAAATGAGCTCATGAATTTTGTGGCTAAACCCCACAAATTAGCCTTCAATCTGCAACTTTCCATTGGAGGATTCAGGCCCTAAAATGTTACATTATTTTTGAGGGATGAGATTTTTGAAAATCCCAGTAGCAAATTAACCAACTATAGCACCAAGCAAGCATCATTATTATGCATGATCACATTAGCTACGATTGATGAACTAACATGCTTATCATTTGGCAAACTCAATCATGCAAAGGCCAAAGCAAGATACTATAAAGAGCAGCCACATAACAATCAAGAGAGCTCAACCACAATAATAGCAATTAACCATACAATAATCAACAATGCTAGTTAGTGGTAGTAGCTAGGTTTAAATTGCTACCTTGATCCAAAGATTTGTGCTTTCTTTGATTCTCTTCTTTTCTTCACAAAGGTCAAACCCTAGAATAATAATCCATAAAAAGGACAACAAGAATCATTATCCATTTCAACCAAAAGCAAGAACATAACTCAAAAATACTCTTGCTTCATAAAGGTTCCATCTTTGCTCTTTGCTTTTGAACTTGTTTTCCATAGGGTTTAAAAATCCTTTCTTGCCTTATCCCCACATGTTTTTCCATTTTAAACACCATGGAACCATCAAAACATTGAAAATCTCATCCTAGGGGCCATTTAGTGTCAAAACCGAAATGCTCCTTACAATACACAATAAAGAACACACTTCCAAAACACCCTAAAATCACTTGTAACCACTTGGATCTTTTATGTTTTGAGGTGTTTTACCATATTTGAGCAATATAACTCCTTCCCCTACACCATCATCATTTCGTCCAGCACCCAAAGAAGAGGAGAAACAAGATTTCCAACCATACAAAGCAAGAAAACAAGGCAAGGAACAACTTAGAACCAAAAACTAACCTTGAATCTCACTTGTGTGCTCCAAGATGCTACCTTTCTCCTTAGTTCCACTTGAAACACTCTCTTTTCTCTCTTAGCTATGGCTTGCACGACATGGAGGTCTGATTTTAGGGGAGGAAGTGCTCATTTAATACTTCAAAATATCTCAACGACTACCATTAATGCTAATCCAAGTGTCACTACCCCCTTGGTTCCTTCTTTCTCTTTCTTAATTAACTAAATCCAAATGAAATTAATTACCAAAAGTCAAAATCCTCTCTATTTAGAAAATGACACTTGGCAATTTCAAATCCTCTCCATTAAGGGCTTGACACTTGGCTCAATGAGGATCATTCAAAATGCAAAGCTCTTTATCGGTGCACTTTGACTCCGGGTTTAAATCCTTTTCTATAATTACAGTATTCTAACCTCTGTAATTATTTTCTATCAAGCCCTATTTTATTCTCCTCATTTTTATCTTTCTAAATTGCCCTCTTTTGTCTCGAAATTAATTTCCCCATAATTAACATAAAAGGAAAAATTAATTTCCTTTTCTTACGGATTTTTCCACTTTTCAAAGAAATTAGGGAAAATGTTGGGTACTTGAGGGTTTTCTTTTAATTCCATAATTTATTATAATTCCTTGAGATATCATAGGAATTTTCTTGAACCTTTGTTCTCCTTAAAATATTTATTTAGAATTTTCCAAATAAAAGCCCTTAAATTAGGCTAAATCACCCTTAAATTGTTTTGTAATTTCTCTAAGGGTAATTTGACCTTAAAACTAATTTTATAATCTCATATGATTCTCAAAGGATATTATCCTTATTTTTTCCTCAATTTCTATGACTTGTAATATTTTTCCCATAATTATTCTTGACCAATTTTCCTTAATTAGTCAAACTTTTCACAATTGGCTTGGAAAATCATAATAATTATTTTCCACCAAAATCCTTCTATTTCTCCTTATTATTTTTGACCCTCAATTATTTAGGAATATTCCTTATTTCGAATTACCATAATACTGGATGTGACAATATGCCACAGTAGAAAACAATAACTTAGTTCCTAGCTTACTCCATAAAGTCCTCCAAAAATGGCTAAGGAATTTCACATTCCTGTCACTCACAATGGTTTTGGGCAATCTATGCAACCTAACAATTTCCTTGAAAAACAAGTCAGCAATATAGACAACATCATTTGTTTTAGAACATGCAATAAAATGAGCCATTTTACTAAATCGATCAACCACAACAAAGATGCTATCCTTTCCAGACTGAGACCAGGCAAATCCAACACAAAGGAAATATCTACCCAAGGTTGGGAAGGCACGGGTAAAGGGGAATACAAGGCATGAGGTTGAATCTTATACTTTGCATGCTTACATGTCACACATTTAGGACAAACAGAAATGACATCTTTCCTCATATGAGGCCAATAAAAGTGTTCATGCAAAAGAGCTAAAGTTTTATCAACACCAAAGTGATCCATCAAACCACTACCATGAGTTTCTTTTACAAGCAGCTCACACATAGAACAATTAGGAATGCACAATTTATCTTTCTTAAAAATAAACCCATTAGACCTATAAAAGTCATTCACCCCATGCTTTTCATAAGAAAGCCAAATTTTGAAAAAATCATAATCAGAGTTAAATCCAAGTAATCTAGCATGAAGAGAAGTGATAAGAGAATACCTCCTAGAAAGAGCATCAGCAACAACATTCTCTTTACCTTGCTTATGCTTGATCACATATGGAAATGTCTCTATGAACTCCAACCAGCGAGCATGCCTCTTGTTAAGCTTACCTTGAGACTTTAGAAACTTTAAACTTTCATTATCAAAGTGAATAATGAACTCCTTTGGCCATAAATAATGCTGCTACCTTTCTAAAGTTCTTTTTAAAGCATAGAGTTCCTTATCATAAGTAGAGTAATTCAAAGAAGTTCCACTTAATTTTCACTAAAGTGAGCAATAGGCCTAGAATCTTGCATTAGAATAGCACCAATACCAATTCCAGAAGCATCACATTCAACTTTAAAAACTTTATTAAAATCAAGTAAACACAAAAGTGGTGCATTGGTTAATTTCTCTTTCAAGGTAATAAAAGCTGTTTCTTGTGTTTCACCCCATTTAAATGTCATATGCTTCTTAACAAGCTTATTTAGAGGCACAGCAATAGTTGAAAAATCTTTGACAAACCTCCTATAGAAACTTGTTAGTCTATGGAAGCTCCTGACTTCATTGGCATTCTTTGGGATTGGCCAATCTCTTATAGCTTTCATCTTTTCCTTATCCACACAAATCCCTTGAGCACCTACAATAAAACCAAGAAACACAACAAAATCTATGCAAAAAGAGCTTTTTGAAAATTAGCATATAAGCTATTCTCCCTAAGAGTTTGAAACACCTCATGTAAGTGAATAACATGGTCATCTATTATTCTACTATAGACAAGAATATCATCAAAGTAGACAACCACAAACTTCCCAATAAATGAATGAAAAACATGATTAATCAAGCTTATGAAAGTACTAGGTGCATTAGTTAATCCAAAAGGCATAACTAACCTTTCATACAATCATTTAGTTTTAAATACTGTTTTCCACTCATCTCCCTCTTTCATGCGAACTTGATGATAACCACTCTTAAGATCAATTTTAGAGAATAAAGTAGCACCATGCAACTCATCCAATATGCTATCTAATCTAGGAATAGGATAGCGATACTTAACTGTTATTTTGTTTATGGCTCTACAATAAACATACATTTGCCACGAACCATCTTTCTTAGGTATTAAGAGCACTGGAACAGCACATGGGCTCAAGCTTTCTCTTACAAAGCCTTTCCTCATAAGCTCATCTACTTGGTGTTGAATTTCTTTAGTTTCCTTAGGATTGGCTCTATAAGCAGGTCTATTGGGTAGAGAAGCTCCAGGAATAAAATCAATCTTATGCTCAATTCCCCTTAAAGGAGGAAGTCCATCAGGTATCTCGTCTGGGAATAAATCACCAAATTCCTGCAACAAAGACACAACATTAAAGGGCAAAGAGTGGTTAAGATCGTTAGTGGAAAAATAAGTATCCTTACATACAAGCACTAAGACTTGCTCACTCAACAGTGCTCTCTTAACTTCACTTTTTCTAGAAATTAAACCCCCTATCTTTTTTATACTTTTCTCATGTTTTTTCTTTTTCTTTTCTCTCTCTTTAGTTTCTTTCTTGTCCACTCTCTCCTTTTCTTTTAACTCATTCATTCTTTTGCAATCCTACTTAATCCTTACTTGGTCCTCATAAGTTTCTTTTGGCCTAAGAGGCTTCAATACAATGATTTTTCCATTAAATGGTATAGAATAACAATTTCTGTAACAACCATGGTTTTACTATCAAATTGCCATGGCCTTCTGAGTAAGAGATGTCCAGCAAGCATTGGAACCATATCACATAGAACTTCAATATGAGAGTTCCCAATAGAGAAAGAAACCAAAACCTACTTAATGACTTTAGACTCTGCACTATCATTCAACAACTGCAATTTATAAGGTTTACGATGCTTCATAGTAGGCAAGTCCAACTTTTCAACAAGTAAGGTACTAGCAACATTGGTAACACTACCACTATCAATAACCATGCTGCAGACCTTATTCTTTATAAAGCACCTAGTATGGAAGATAAGCTCTCACTACTCTTTCTCATCATCTTCTTTTACATGAATATTTAGGGCTCTCTGAGCCACCAATGCTTCTCCCGTAACAAGTTCAACTTCATCAATCTCCAATTCAGAGTTAGAAACCAAAGAGGGCATGTTATCATCACTTTTATTGCTAGAATATTCACTGTCATACTCACCATTGTCTTTGATAATGATGGCTCTCTTATTGGGACATTTGGAAACAATATGCCCCTTTCTATGGCATCTAAAACATTAAAGAGAAGAGGTTTTATCAGTAGAAGAAGTTTTAGAGTCAAGTTTCTTACCACCATCACCCTAGGCTTTGATTCCTCCTTGGCTTTAGGTGTGAATCTTATTGCATTCTTAGCCTTGGAATCCTTCCTCTTGGGGGTTGATTTAGAGTCCCTCCAGCCATAGGATGAGGATTTAGAGTATTTCTCTTTAACCCTTTCTCAACTTTGATGGCTTTGTGCACCAACTCCTCCTTATCAATGAAAGTGTACATCTCAACTTTGTCTCTAATTTCAGGTCTTAGACCATCAATAATTCTGCTCATGCTTGATTCTTCATCTTCTTGTACTCTAGCACACATCTTAAGAAGGTCAAGCTCATGTACATACTCCTCTACTATCATGGAGTCTTGGCTAAACAGTCACAACTTTCTATTAAGCTCACAATAGTAGAAACTAGGAACATACTTCTTGCGCATGAGTTTCTTTAGCTTCTCCTACGCACAAGGGGGACCTTTGCCCTTAAGGCGCCTCTTAAGCTGTAAATCTTCCCAGCAAAAAGTGGCATAGTCAGAAAACTAAAATGAAGCTAATTTTACCTTCTTGTTTTTAACCAATCATTTAATCTGAAAATCTGCTCAAACTTCATCTCCTAATCAAGATATTTATCTAGATTTGTATTGCCCTTGAAAGTAGGATACTTGATCTTTGGATCACTTCTGGCTACATCATTTTTGCAATGTTTGCTCCTGGTCTTTAAAGATGAGGAACCAGATCTAATCACCTTCTCATCACTACTATCTACTTTGGATATCTTTAACTCTTCCATTTCCATCTTGACTTTTAGAAACTCATCTCTCATGGCCCTCATGAATACTTTGATATCTTTGTTGAATTCTTCATTGTTGGATTCCTTCCCACTCATCTTTAACACGAGATACTAGTTTAAGCAAAGGAAAAAAAAATAGAAATAAAGGACCTCACCACTCTGCTTGCGTGTTTCACTTAGTCAATTTGGTGCCACTCGTGATTCTCTCAACTTTGGCTTTTATATTGAAGTAAAACACTCTTTCCTTTTACCACTTGAGCTTGGCTCCCATAGTATTCTTGATTGAAACTCAACAAAAAAACCAAGAGACAATATTAGAAAGTAGTAACCTTCACAACCAGAAATTGTAAGAGCCAGCAACTATGTGAAAGAGGGGAAAAGATAAGAGATAAAAGAAGAAGGATAGGCAAAACATGAGGATTGAATGAAAGGAGGGGAAAAAATAAAGGAGAGAAGAAGTTTGTGATGAAAAAAATGGAAAAGGGAAGCAGCAAATACAAAATGAAAATAAGATTGTGAAAGTAATGGAAAATAGGAAATAAAGTAATTAGGAAAGGTACTACCTTGAGAGAACTTTAGGAAAGTAAGTACCTTGCAAAAAAAGAACTGAAATTAGGCAAGTAGTATGAAAAGGAAGGAAAAGGAATAGGAAACAAAAGAAAGAAGGAAATTTGAAGAAAGAGAATAGGAAAGAAGTATGAAAAGGAAAGGAATTTAAAAGAGGAAACTAGATTAAACAGAGGAAAGTAGAAATAGGAAAGTAGGAATCTTATCACCCAAGCATAAAGATTTAGGAAATTAATTATGACCTGTAATGGAAGCTCTTTCAAATTAAGAAACTAGCCTCTTATGTTGTAATCTCCAAAACCTGAAACTCTTTCTTTTTCTTTTTTTTTTTCAAATTTTTTCCCAGCAATTCTACAACCCTTCTTTTGTCTTTTTTTTGTTTCAACACAATAGCACTCTTTTTTTTTCCTTTTGTTTTTCATGATTTTTTTTGCTACTCAAAAGAACAAAGCAAATCAAATAAACAAAAAAAAACAATGGGTGGGAAGGAGATGAAAAGGAAAAATGGAAAAAAAACAAGGGGTGGAAATAAGGAAGATAGAATGAGGAGAATGGAAACGAAAAGAAAATGGAAGCAACAGAGAAAGAAAAAAAAATGAAAACACCAAAAAGATAGAAATTGAAATCTAGCAAACCTTAGTTCTGATACTACTTGATATGAGGGTACGTACGGACCGGCTAGAATCAAGTAATGAATTGACGGTTGATATAGATAGGACCTTAAGAGAGCCTGTCTCTTACAACCCTAGCCATAAAGACACCACGAGAATGATCAATCCCTTGATACTGTCAAGTATTCTCATGAGAATACAAGGATGCAAGCAAAGTTCACACAGAGAGAAATAAACTCAATTCTCATTCATCTAAGTCTGAAAATTCAATTACAAAAAGTAGCCTATACATAGGCAACCATAGAAGACTCTAGAATTAGCATCTTAAGACATAAATGTTAGGGATGATGCCTTATTAATGATTATTTCACTATGAGAGGTGCCATTTATTACATAGAAATAAAAGGAAATAACTAAAACTTCAAGAACAAGTCTGCTGTTTAAAAATAGGAAAGTAGTTCAAAATATGATCTTCTTGAACAATCCTTGACCAAAAAAATGAATTTAAATCATAATCAATTCATAGTGATGCCTTCTTGAAGGTTCTTGGATGTCCCTTATGATCCTTATCTAAGGCACATGCTTGTCACATAGTATTTTAAGTGAATTCTTCAATCTAAACCCCACATAGGCCTTTGACATCATCTTGTTAGGCTTTTAGCAATGTGATTACCATTTTTGGACTACTTTTAGGCTCACTAAAATGTGCTTCCTCTAAATAAATGGGTTCTAACTGTTTTAGCTCTTTTATTAGACAATTCAGGGCCTCTTTCATAATGTTAGTCCTTGCTCTTGTTATTGGGCCTCCAATGCCTTGTAATTGATCTTTTGGAATGTTAGACTTCTTTGTTTGGGCTCCTTGCCCTTACTCTTGATCACACTATGCTCCTCTATCAATTTTCTAACCTCAAATAAGTCCACATGACATTATAAAACATGCTCTAAAGAGGGAGTGATGCTCTTCCCTTATTCTTCTATTAAAATAATTCATAATATTATTTCGGAGTAAACTTGACCAAATTCTTTCTACCAGTTCCTGACTCCGAGAATTTGTCTTCGAGTACCAATACTATTTATTCATCACGGGAAAGTTTTCTTAAGTCAAAAGTCAACTCCTAGACAATTGACTTCGACTTTTCCCGAATAGTGTGTAAATAGGCTTTAAATTCTATTAAAGCCAACCTCTTCGCTTTCTGGAGATGGAATTATTTTTAAAACCTGTGATAATTCCTCAAGTATTTTTTTTCCATTTTTGTCTAATTATCTGAGGCCTCCCTATACATTGAATAATTCATTTTCGATAATATTCAAAATCAGTCAAAACCCTAGGAATTCCATAAATTCCTTCTAAGGGCATTTTTATCAATTTTAGCCTCATATTGGCCTTTGAACCTTATTCCTATTTTTCTGAAATTTTTTTGAGGTATTCAGGCCTTAACCTACCATTTCCCATTTTCTGGGATTTTTCAGAGAGTTTCGGGCATAATTTCCATTTTTGCTCTTACTAGTCCAAAACTTTGTAAAGTTATGATCTTGCCCTTGGTTCGGCTCAACCCCATAATTCACCTCATTGAGGTCTCTAACATAACCTTTGGCCTATATTTATCTCTATTTCTCATTCTTGGGCACTGAGACTTCATCAAAGTCTCTAAGTTCCTCTTTTCTCAGTCCTAAAAAACTTTTTCTTTGTGATTTAGTCCCTAAGAATCCCTCTATCCTTCCCGAAAATCTCTGGGACCTCTACCAAAAAGGGTATAGTAGCCTACCCATTTCAAGCTAATTTTGGTACTTCTAGGCCCAAAATTCTAGATGTGACACATTAAAAGTTAAAACTTTAGTTCCAGTGGGAGTGGAAACAAAGAAATCATATAGCACATGCCAATAAGGAGCCATATGTGCTTAGCACAATCATATGATATAAACAAGTGGCTGGTGCCCGGGTCAATCAGTGCATGCACAAAAAAAAAATCATCCATAATAACCACACCTTAGATCATTTGGGGTGACTTACTGGCCTCTTCCTTACGAAGGGTAAACACCCTGCCTTGAGCTTGTGGCCTTGAACCATCCACATTCTGTGGGCACTCACCAATGAAATGTTCTGGCTTTTCATATTTAAAGCACATGTTCTAACCTAGCAAGCATGACTTATTTTCATGGTTCTTACCACAAATCTCATATTCCTTTCCTCAATGAGTATTGTTAGTCCCTCCTTACCTTGCTCCTCCTCCTCGTTTAGGCCTTCCAGAGAAGTCAGGCCTATTCCTTTTCCTACTATAACTGTAGGATGTTCCTTCCTGACCTGACCTCGTTGTGGGTCTCTCAGCCTTTTAGGTTACGTTAACCAAATAATGATGATTTTGGCTGCTCTCTATGATGCAGCAAACCTCCACCGCCTTATTAAACACTTCAAGCTGTCGTGATGCTACCTTTTCTCTCAACCCAGGCCTCATCCCCCTAACCATCTTTTCTATAAACCATCTTTGATCGTTCAAGTGCTGGAGGTACATTAAGTATCAAGACAACTTGATATATCTAAACAAGTACTCATAAAAGGATTTATTGGCCGCCTACTTAACACTGAGGAACTCAGCCTCTTTTTCATCCCCCACTAATTAGGAAAAATATTTTTGAAAGAATTGCTCCTTAAATACTTCCTAGTTAACACAGGTTTTGTTAGCCTGGAGGACTAGCTCTGTATTCTTCCACCATCTATCTACCTCTCCCTCGAGTTTATATATAGCCATCTAGGCCTTCCTTTATGAGGAGTACTTAAGAATCATGAAAATTTTCTCAAGCCAGGTAATCCAGTCCTCAACTACTTGTACGTCAAGGGTTCCCTTTAAAGATAGGGGGTTGTGCTTACCGAAACGTACTATTCATTACTGTAGGCTATCAGGCTCTACAACTGCTTGTGCTTGTTTAACAATCCCTGCCTAAGGTTGTTAGGGTTACTAGATGGGCTGAGGTTAGACTGGTTAGATTACTATGGCCGTTCCTTGGCCGGGTTGTTGTAGCTGTGCTAGTGCTGTTGCCACTATCCTAGCTATAGTAGCATCCTGTTCCTGTTCTTGGCAGGCTTGTGCAGCTTGCAATTTCTGCATAGTCCGCTATTGTTCCTCTAGTTTATCCATTATAGTTTAGATAGGATTAATTGGGGGTCTAGGGGAAGTTTCTCTTGCCCAACCTCTTCTGTGTCTAATTCTTACCATTTTTCTTTATCTTCTTTAACTACAAGAGGAATAGAGACATTATGGATATGTAAAAGTACTTTACCTATTACTTGATAGTTTAGCACAGTAAGTTTCATAGTCAATCAGTCACAACCATAAGTATATATATAGTCATGCAATAAAGATATATATAAGGAAAAGGGAGAGTAAAAGCAATACCAATAGCCAAATTCTATCCCAAACTGCCACATCTAAGTCTTGGGTGGTGAATTTATCCATATACCTACCTAGCTTTATAAGCTCTTGAAACAGTCCCCATAGTTTTTGAACTCTTCTTTCGCTAATAGGGGTCTTTTTTTTTGGTAAGTTTTTAATTCTAACCTTACTCGGACCCACAATAGTTATTGGTACAACCCTGATTCCACTATGGCTTACCTTATCAAGGTTAGGTTTCACTACGCTTTGTGCATCATCGTGTAGCTCTCCTTCTCTGATCCAATTGGAAGCTACACTAGACAATACCCCGTCTTTGGGTATATCATGATATCCTAGGGGAATTACGGGATCTTCTTTCGGTACCCCTTAGTTAATGATGATCTCGAAATCACTATTCTCACAACTGGCCATTTTCTTTTCCAACACTTAACTCAGTTTATAATATTCAACTCAACTAGAGTAGTCCAGTTTGCAAACCATGAGTAACAATCAATCATAATTCACAACAACAATTAACAACCAATATGAACATTTTATCATATTTCACAACATATAACAGTCAATACAGTGCAACTACACAAAGCCAGAACCTTTACTCTAATACCAAAAAGTATTACACCTCCTTTATTATCTTATTATATATCTATTGGAACCATTTAAGGTCATTTTCCAAAGCTTAAGGACGGAAATTTTCATCTTTAAAATTTCCATTTTCAGAATTTCATACACTATTCACAGAAATTTGGGTCAACTTTGAAAATTCATAACTAAATGTAGAAAAATCAAAACTAAGTGTTTCTAATTTCTATTTGAAGCTTGTTATGCGTTCTATAAGGAAAAATATCATTGTCCTCATATCTATCTAAAACAAAGCCAGAAAATTCGACAAGTTATATTGTTTATTGGGTCAATTTTCAAATTTCTAGTATTTTAGCCCAACTTTGGAAAGGCATCTCTTAGCACAAAACTCCAAATTTAGTCAATTACCACTTGTTTAAAACTAAAAATGAGATCTATAAGCATGCTAAATTTCAGATCCAAACTTATCTGATTGCTCAAACATCATTGGTCAAACTTGACCCCTAAAAGTCAACATTTACCCTTTTAAGTAACCATTTTGGTTTTTCCTCTCCTTTTCCCTATCAACCGTCATGCCATTCATCATTACATTACTAAAGCTTGAATATACTCAATATTGACATATATAAAGTTTAGAGTCACTTATACCAGTATTCATGATAATTCGTAACAAATTTACATAATACATAAATATTGCTCAAGAGCTATATAATTCAAATATCTCCCAAAATGATCTCCTTTTCTTTGTCCTTACTTGAGCGCTTGAGCGAACTCCTAAACAGTGAATTTTAGACATAAGGAGTGAGATTTCATAGAAATCTCAGTAGCAAAGAATATAATCATCATGGAATTCATACCATGTAAAAATGTAACATGTGTGCATAAATCAATACCATTATGCAA